>NC_138307.1:64239118-64296618 GCF_965601325.2 Salmo salar | reverse complement strand
ATTTGGAGAGGTGACAGAGAAGGTGACACACACACACTGTGCATTTGGACAGGTGACATAGAAGGTGACACACACACACTGTGCATTTGGAGAGGTGACAGAGAAGGTGACACACACACACACACACACACACACACACTGTGCATTTGGCATTTGGACAGGTGACAGAGAAGGTGACACACACACACTGTGCATTTGGAGAGGTGACAGAGAAGGTGACACACACACACTGTGCATTTGGACAGGTGACAGAGAAGGTGACACACACACACTGTGCATTTGGAGAGGTGACAGAGAAGGTGACACACACACACTGTGTATTTGAACAGGTGACAGAGAAGGTGACACACACACACTGTGCATTTGGACAGGTGACAGAGAAGGTGACACACACACACTGTGCATTTGGACAGGTGACAGAGAAGGTGACACACACACACTGTGCATTTGGAGAGGTGACAGAGAAGGTGACACACACACACTGTGCATTTGGACAGGTGACAGAGAAGGTGACACACACACACTGTGCATTTGGACAGGTGACAGAGAAGGTGACACACACACACTGTGAATTTGGACAGGTGACAGAGAAGGTGACACACACACACTGTGCATTTGGACAGGTGACAGAGAAGGTGACACACACACACTGTGCATTTGGACAGGTGACAGAGAAGGTGACACACACACACTGTGCATTTGGACAGGTGACAGAGAAGGTGACACACACACACTGTGCATTTGGAGAGGTGACAGAGAAGGTGACACACACACACTGTGCATTTGGACAGGTGACAGAGAAGGTATGAAAAGCACAAACAAAGGGACACATCTGATTTAAATCCTCCATCCTCCATTCACATATATAGTCTCTATGGTAACTACTAGCTGAGGCGTCATGGCAACAGGGCAGAGCTGGGATAAAAAGGCTAAACTATTATTACTGGCTTGATGACTTATTGACCGCCCACTATTATTGTGTTCAAGACTGGATATTAGCCAAGCAGAATGGGGAACAGTGTGTGTGTGTGGTGTGTGTGTGTTTACGGACTGTCTTATTGCTATTACCCCTTCAAGGAGCATATTATACGATCAGTGAGGAATGCAGAGAGACTTGTCCAGCCCTGTGGGAGTATGACACACACACACACACACACACACACACACACACACACACACACAAAGAACACGGCACTGAGCAGCCTACAGCAATAACCCAGAAACACGCCCTCACACGCCCTCACAGCTTTTACTCACTAACACACACATGCACAAACACAATCCCCACACACGCGCACACACACACACACACTCCCCAAACCGTGTTCTGTCTGAGACAGTGTTCATTTCGTCAAAAAAGATTGTGATTCAAATATTCGTCAAACACCTATTTTTCACTGGCAATTAACAAGACTAAAACTGACTAAATAGACCCAGAACAAAAAGACATAACTAAAGTAAAAGGATTTTTCATTTTAGTTGACTAAAACGTAACGAGACAAAACTATCCCTGTGACAAAAATCTGACTACTAAGTGGACTGGACAAAAGTTTCTGAGACTGAGAGTTTTTCGATCATTTGTTAAAGCTACACCTTGTTCAGTCGTGTTACCTCATTAACTAGCTATAGCTAACAACCTGGGGTGCGTTCAGCAGGACGCAACGTTTTGGAACGTTCAGATGGAAATATGTTATGTAAAACAAACATGCCTCTCTGACATGTTGAATAAGGAATAACGTCAGCTCTATTCATGGTATTTCTATCTGCAACGTTCAGGAACGTTTTTAAAACTGAACGTGGCGCTGGTAACATTACCAGTAGCCTGTTACGCAAACATTTGGTGAGAAAGGAAAAGGTATATCAAACAAAATGACTAAGACTAAATCTAACAAACAGTGCCAAAATGAACACTGGTCTGAGAGGGTCAGGAAAACCACTGAGTCTCACACTAAGAGGAAGAGGTCCTGGGGGAAATAACAGCCTCAACTTCTCTACCACTTTAACTCTCGAAAGCTTTCCAATCACGTTGAATTTCCTAATTACTCCATTCTGGGCTCTCAGCCTTTGCCTCCTCTAGGTGTCTTAATGGAGTGGTGCCACTCTGTCTGCCTGACAACAGGGAGGAAGGCGGAAATGAAAGGCTGTGGCGCCATCTTGTGCATGGCTATGTTACTGCAGCTGTCTCTCCAACATCCATCCATGTCATAGTCATGATAGCAATAATACAAACTCTACATGTCTGTTTCAATCATTCATTTTACGTTGCATTTACAGTTTAGGCATTTAGCAGTAAGTGCCTTGCTCAAGGGCACATTGACACATGTTTAACCTAGTCAGCTCAGGAATTAAACCAGCGACCTTTCGGTTACTGGCCCAACGCTCTTAACCGCTAGGCTACCTGCCTATTCCACTTGGAATGAGTCTGCATTCTTACCAATCCCATGTCTAGGATGTAAGCAGCTTTGAAAGGAACAAGGGTAAAAGCCTAACTTAAAGCTCAAAACAGATCTAAATCAAGTAGATCTCTGTGGCTCAAAAGCTGAATATGATTTGTCTACTGGAAGGATTCATGGTGGTGTTCAGTAGTTACACAGCACAATAATACATTTTGGTGCAACCTGAAATCGTCCAATAAGAATGCTCATTTACGTGTTCCATTTCAATATGGTTGGACATTTGGTGCTTCCTCACATTTCTTCTGTGAGAGAGGCCTGGCGATCTGTTCTGAAGATGGAAGCATTGACGTCTAGCTCATTGACAGTTGCAACAAGGAAGCTCTTGCAACCGGTCTATCAAGTTAGTTTTGTGTGTGTGTGTGTGTGTGTGTGTGTGTGTGTGTGTGTGTGTGTGTGTGTGTGTGTGTGTGTGTGTGTGTGTGTGTGTGTGTGTGTGTGTGTGTGTGTGTGTGTGTGTGTGTGTGTGTGTATGTATATATAGAAGAGGAAGGATTAAGAGGTGTTTCTGGAGGAACATTATTCTAATCCCACAACAGCAGGCCTGTATATGTACACACACAGACACCTAGTTCTGTTTGAAACCTTTCCACAATGGCCCTCCGCCTCTCCATTGTCTCCCCGGTCGCCACAGAATCTGTGGCCCATTGCGATTATAAAGTAAAGTGATTTACTGGGAAAGCAATCGAGAAACAATTCTCCCCATCACTCTCCCTCTGTTATTTACCATCTCTCTCTCATGGTATTCTCTCTCTCTCTCTCTATATATATATATTCTCTCTCTCTATACTCTATCTCTCATATATATACATATACATACACACACACATACTCTCTCTCAATTTTAAATGGCTTTATTGGCATGGGAAACATATTTTAGATTGCCAAATCAAGTGAAACAACAAAAATTAACAGTAAACAGTACACTCACAGAAGTTTTGTGACATTTCTAATGTCACATTATGGCTATGTAGAGTGTTGTAACGATGCGCAAATAGTTAAAGTACAAAAGGGAAATAAATCAACATAAATATAGGTTGTATTTACAATGGTGTTTGTTCTTCACTGGTTGACCTTTTTCTTGTGGCAACAGCTCACAAATGTCTGTCTGTCTGTCTGTCTGTCTGTCTGTCTGTCTGTCTGTCTGTCTGTCTGTCTGTCTGTCTGTCTGTCTGTCTGTCTGTCTGTCTGTCTCTATGTCTGTCTCTATGTCTGTCTGTCTCTATGTCTGTCTGTCTCTATGTCTGTCTGTCTCTATGTCTGTCTGTCTCTATGTCTGTCTGTCTCTATGTCTGTCTGTCTCTATGTCTCGCTCTCTCTTTCAATTTCAATGTAAGGGCCTTTATTGGCATGGGAAACATATGTTTACATTGCCAAAGCAAGTGAAATAGATTATAAACAAAAGTAAAATAAACAATACAAAATTGACAGTAAACATTACACTTTCAAAAGTAAAAAAATAATAACGACATTTGTCATATTATGTCTATATACAGTGTTGTAATGATGTAAAAATAGTTAAAGTACAAAAGGGAAAATAAATAAACATAAATATATGTTGTATTTACAATGGTGTTTGTTTTTCACTGGTTTCCTTTTCCTTGTGGCAACAGCTCACAAATGTTGCTGCTGTGATTGCACATTGGTATTTCACCCAATAGTTATGGGAGTTTATCAAAATTGGATTTGTTTTCGAAATCTTTGTGGGTCTGTGTAATCTGAGGGAAATATGTGTCTCTAATATGGTCATACATTTGGCAGCAGGTTAGGAAGTGCAGCTCAGTTTCCACCTCATTTTGTGGGCAGTGTGCACATAGCCTGTCTTCTCTTGAGAGCCAGGTCTGCCAACGGCGGCCTTTCTCAATAGCAAGGCTATCCTCACTGTGTCTGTACATAGTCAAAGATTTCCTTAATGTTGAGTCAGTTACAGTGGTCAGGTATTCTGCCACTGTGTACTCTGTTTAGGACCAAAGAGTATTCCAGTTTGCTCAGTTCTTTGTTTAATTCTTTCCAAGGTGTCAAGTATTTCTCTTTTTGTTTGATCATTTAGTTGGGTGTAATTGTGCTCTCTCTCACCAGTAGCCAGTGTGAAGAGCATTGACCTCTCCATCACCCCAGAGACAGAGTCCAGCTGCACTCCTCCTATACTCATTATAGGGCTTCTCTCTGTCACCAAACACACACACGTCGTTCCCATCCTCTTTCCTGTCCCCAGTGTCAGTGTGACGCAGTGGAAACCCCCTAACCCAAATGTAATGGTACTGTCATTTGTATACAGTAATCAGGCGAGGGAAGCGGGAGTCATGCTCTCAATGATTGGTATTGAGGAACCACACACTCGCGCGCACACACACACTGGAGTCACACGCTCAAGTGCTAATGAAGCAATGTGTTTTAATTAATAATAGTGTGAACGGGAGTCCCACATCTGACAGAGATGAACTATTGCACTGAAATTAACTCACAAATGCACACACACACACACACACACACACACACACACACACACACACACACACACACACACACACACACACACACACACACACACACACACACACACACACACACACACGGGAGTGTACATACACACACACAGAGTTTTATGCAGAACTGAATATCTTTGCGGGTCTCTTCTCTACCCTCCTGTGGCTCTAACTCAAACTACACCCTCCTCTCAATCCTCTACAGCCATTTCCTCTCCCCATCCCTCTCCTCCATCTGAACAGTATACTAACACCCACCTTCTGTAATACGTTTCACCTCCCCATTTGTTTTCAGATCAGAGAGGAGAGAGGAAAGGAGATGACCTCAGACTACTGAGATGCATTGCACCCCCAGAAGAGAGAGAGTAGACAAGGAAAGCAGGCCACTGAGACCCTGCACAGCGGTGTTACACATCGCCCTGGACAAACAGTGTGGGTGGTTTCCCCGGTGTTGTGAGACATTGCCTCCCAAGTGCTTATATAACCCCTCTCTCACTCTACCTCTCTCTCTCTACCTCTCCACCTCTTCCTACCTCTCCACCTCTCCCTACCTCTCCCTACCTCTCCCTACCTCTCCCTACCTCTCCACCTACACCAGTGGATCAGTCATCCCTTCATACCGCCCTGGAGGAGAGAAAACACACCATCCTCCTCTCTTCTCACAGAAACCAGCAGGCACTCAATTTAATCAACTCTGACCACTAAATACAGGAGGTGTGTGTGTGTTAGCGTACAGTACATGTGTGTGTCTGACAATTGACATTGATTCCCAGAAAGCTCTTACATATAGTAGCATATCTCTGAAATGAACTAGGCTGCTATTACAGTTCAGCAGAGTACAATAAGTATTGGAAGAAAATGCCTCAAACATTTCTCCAACCAACCCCACCCGCAACCCCCTGTAACCAACCCCCCCCTGTAACCAACCCGACCAACCCCCCTGTAACCAACCCTGTAACCAACCCGCCCCCCCCCTGTAACCAACCCTGTAACCAACCCCCGACCAACCCCCCCCTGTAACCAACCCGAACCAACCCCCCCCTGTAACCAACCCTGTAACCAACCCCCCGACCCCCGACCAACCCCCCCCTGTAACCAACCCCCCCTGTAACCAACCCGACCAACCCCCCCCCCCTGTAACCAACCCCCCCCTGTAACCAACCCGCCCCCCCCTGTAACCAACCCTGTAACCAACCCCCCTGTAACCAACCCCCCTGTAACCAACCCACCAACCCTGTAACCAACCCCCCTGTAACCAACCCTGTAACCAACCCACCAACCCTGTAACCAACCCACCAACCCACCAACCCTGTAACCAACCCTGTAACCAACCCCCCTGTAACCAACCCCCCTGTAACCAACCCCCCTGTAACCAACCCTGTAACCAACCCCCCTGTAACCAACCCTGTAACCAACCCACCAACCCTGTAACCAACCCACCAACCCACCAACCCTGTAACCAACCCTGTAACCAACCCCCCTGTAACCAACCCACCAACCCTGTAACCAACCCTGTAACCCACCCGCCAACCCTGTAACCAACCCGCCAACCCTGTAACCAACCCACCAACCCTGTAACCAACCCACCAACCCTGTAACCAACCCCCCTGTAACCAACCCACCAACCCTGTAACCAACCCACCAACCCTGTAACCAACCCTGTAACCCACCCGCCAACCCTGTAACCAACCCGCCAACCCTGTAACCCACCCGCCAACCCTGTAACCCACCCGCCAACCCTGTAACCCACCCGCCAACCCTGTAACCAACCCGCCAACCTTGTAACCAACCCGCCAACCCTGTAACCCACCCGCCAACCCTGTAACCAACCCTGTAACCAACCCTGTAACCAACCCTGTAACCAACCCTGCAACCAACCCTGTAATCAACCCTGTAACCAACCCTGTAACCAACCCTGTAACCAACACACCAACCCTGTAACCAACCCTGTAATCAACCCACCAACCCTGTAACCAACCCTGTAATCAACCCTGTAACCAACCCACCAACCCTGTAACCAACCCTGTAATCAACCCACCAACCCTGTAACCAACCCTGTAACCAACCCTGCAACCAACCCTGTAATCAACCCTGTAACCAACCCTGTAACCAACCCTGTAACCAACCCACCAACCCTGTAACCAACCCTGTAATCAACCCTGTAACCAACCCACCAACCCTGTAACCAACCCTGTAATCAACCCACCAACCCTGTAATCAACCCTGTAACCAACCCTGTAATCAACCCTGTAACCAACCCTGTAATCAACCCTGTAACCAACCATGTAGCCAACCCACCAACCCTGTAATCAACCCACCAACCCTGTAATCAACCCACCAACCCTGTAATCAACCCCCCAACCCTGTAATCAACCCACCAACCCTGTAATCAACCCACCAACCCTGTAATCAACCCACCAACCCTGTAATCAACCCCCCAACCCTGTAATCAACCCACCAACCCTGTAATCAAACCCTGTAATCAACCCTGTAACCAGCCCTGTAACCAACCCACCAACCCTGCAAGCCACCAACCAACCAACCCTGCAACCCACCAACCAACCAACCCTGCAATCCACCAACCAACCAACCAACCCTGCAATCCACCAACCAACCACTCACTCACTGAAGGGTTTCCCCAACCAACCAACCAACCAACCTGTAACCCAACAACCAAGCGGTGTGTTCCAACGATCCAAAGACGACACAATCTGTCAGGGGGACCATGTGACCACCACCTGTGCTCCCCGTGTCATCTTCTATCTGTTCTGTGGACTAAAGATAGATCCTAATAAACTAGAAAATGAACATTTACTGACAGTAATGTGTGTGCTTGCTTCTACTGTCTTCTTCAGTCAGTATTTCTATAGTAGCGTATGGGGAATAACAGCAGTGTGTTTTCAGCAAGCACATTAAAAAAGAGCAATAACCAGCAATAACCAGTAATAGACTCACATTGATGAGTTCTATCTCCCAGATCTTCCTGACCAGTTCCATGGAGGTGTATCCGTTGATAAGGAAGGACTTAGTGTAGTCTCCCAGCTCCAGAGACTCCAGCCACTCAGCCACTGACGTGGGGTTGTTACCGTCATAGCCAATAGGACGCACCTGGAGGGGGAAGGAGGAGGGGACAGACTGTTACTAGATGATATGAAGAGCAAGGATACAGGACACTCAAACTAGGGAGGGGGGCAGAGAGAGAGAGGCAGGGAGGGAGGAAAGGAGGGAGGGGGCAGAGAGGGATACAGGGAGGGAGGAAAGGAGGAAGGGGGGCAGAGAGGGAGGAAAGGAAGGAGGCAGGGAGGGAGGAAAGGAAGGAGGCAGGGAGGCAGGAAGGAGGGAGGGGGGCAGAGAGGGAGACAGGGAGTGAGGAAAGGAGGGAGGCAGGGAGTGAGGAAAGGAGGGAGCAGAGAGGGAAGGAGGGAGCAGAGAGGGAAGGAGATCTTCAATAAATTACAGATATATAGATGACATAATAACTAGAGTACACCATCAAAGGCTCAAACTGGACGAAGACAGATGGAGGGAGGGAGGGCAAGGATAGCCTGTGCTGCATGTAAAATGATGACTTCAATACAGAAATTGAATATAAGATTCTGAATTCCATATCAACCCTTAGCACCCAAGGACATGATAAGCATGATAGAGAAAATCCCACCTGAGGTGCTGACTTGTTGCACCCTCGACAACTACTGTGATTATTATTATTTGACCATGCTGGTCATTTATGAACATTTGAACATCTTGGCCCTGTTCTGTTATAATATCCAGCCAGCACAGTCAGAAGAGGACTGGCCACCCCTCATAGCCTGGTTCCTCTCTAGGTTTCTTCTTAGATTTTGTCCTTTCTAGGGAGTTTTTCCTAGGGAGTTTTTCCTAGCCACCGTGCTTCTTTCACATGCATTACTTGCTGTTTGGGGTTTTAGGCTGGGTTTCTGTACAGCACTTTGAGATATCAGCTGATGTAAGAAGGGCTATATAAATACATTTGATTTGATCTAGCCATTCAGAGGGAGAGGAAGGGCTAGTTCCATACTGCTTACAGAATAGCTATCTAAATCCTTCAGATCAACAAGAGGTGTAGGGCCTAAAGGTTTATTTAGGATTAGGCAAATGCATCTTATTCTTCCCTATATTTACTTGGTATGGTGTGTTGGCCTATGTGACGTGAGAATATATTTCACAGTAAGTGCGTCTCCGCGCTTTCTTTTGCAATACAGTCAACACGACTTCAGAGGAGACGAGCATTATGCTTTGTCTCATAGAAGAGGATATATCTGAAGTAATAAGGACTCGGCATCCAACTTTGAAGAAGAGTTGGGACTTTGGAGTGAGCACATCGTGTGACATTTTCCTAAAATGTGCATCCTTCTTTCCACAAGGTGAGGGAGAAGAGAGAGAGTATTTCTCTGTCGTTTGAAAACTTTGCAGGGATGAGAGAAGGAAAGTGCTGACTGAGATGAAATTTAAGAAGATTGGTTACCCAGAGATCCTTCCTCCCTCCCTCGCTCATTTAATTGACATCTCTCACTTAGTTGGCTATATTGGTTGTGTGTATGACTGCACAAGGAACGATTCAACCATTTTGAATGTTATAACGTTTTTAGAGCTCTGATACACATGAAAACATGAAATGACCCCAGGATTAGATAGAACGTCGCTCAGAGATGCACAAATACAATATACAATATTTCATTAATACTGGTGAAGAGCTCATCTTCTGATGTTATCCCCTCCACAGAATCCTAATGATGCTAGATTCATTTTTACTGCAGTACACGCAAACGCACGCACACAGTACTGACCCTTGGCAGTAGGCGTATGGCCTGTAGCAGCCTCTGTCTGTGGGCTGAGTTGAGGATCCCGATCTCCAGCAGGTCCTGGTCCTCCACCACGTTACTGCCCTGCATGGGGAACATACACATGACATCATCAGTCCATTGATCAGTGACATCATCATGCAGAGACCTCTGTTCACTACTCCACCCATCCCAATTGACAGAGAGAGCGAGAGCGAGAGACATAGAGACAGACATAGAGACAGACAGACATAGAGACAGACAGACAGACAGACATAGAGACAGACAGACAGACAGACAGACAGACAGACAGACAGACAGACAGACAGACAGACAGACAGACAGACAGACAGACAGACAGACAGACAGACAGACAGACAGACAGACAGACAGACAGACAGACAGACAGACAGACAGACAGACAGACAGACAGACAGAAAGGAGTGAATAAAGGAGAGAGGGAGCGATAGACAGAGAGAAATACAGAAAGAGAGCATTTGAGAGAGCGAGAGAATCAGAGTCAGAGGAAGAAAGAGAGAAAGAGAGAGACTGAGTCAGAGGGAGACAGAGCGAGAGGGGAAAAGAAAGAGAGGGGGAGAGAAAGACAGGGGGAGAGACAGAGAGAGAGACAGAAGGAATTGCACGTCAGAAATCAGCTCAATGTAATTGAAGAATCCATAGAATCTAACCACTTCTGGGATAATTGGAAAACTCTAAACAAACAACAACACGAAGAGTTATCTATCTAAAATGGAGATGTATGGATAAACCACCTCCAATCTTTTTGGCTCTATAACAAAGAACAAACAGCAAAAACATACACATGACTAAATACAAATCTTAGAATCAACTGTTAAAGACTACCAGAACCCCACTGGATTCTCCAATTACATTGAATGAACTACAGGACAAAATACAAACCCTCCAACCCAAAAAGGCCTGTGATGGTATCCTAAATAATAAAATATACAGACCACAAATTGCAATTGGCTATACTTAATAAACTCTTTAACATCATCCTCAGCTCTGGCATCTTCCTCAATATTTGGAACGAAGGACTGATCACCCCAATCCACAAAAGTGGAGACAAATTTGACTGTAATAATTACAGTGGGATATGTGTCAACAGCAACCTTGGGAAAATACTCTGCATTATCCTTAACAGCAGACTCGTACATTTCCTCAGCAACAACAATGTACTGAGCAAATGTCAAAAAAATGTTTTTAACCAAATTACTGTACGACATGCCACGTATTCACCCTGCACGATGCAAATAGTCTGGGTAGCCATTTGATTAGATGTTCAGGAGTCTAATGGCTTGGGGGTAGAAGCTGTTTAGAAGCCTCTTGGACCTAGACTGGCGCTCCGGTATCACTTGCCGTGCGGTAGCAGAGAGAACAGTCTATGACTAGGGTGGCTGGAGTCTTTGACAATTTTTAGCACCTTCCTCTGAAACCGCCTGGTATAGAGGTCCTGGATGGCAGGAAGCTTGGCCCCAGTGATGCACTGGGCCGTACGCACTACCCTCTGTAGTGCCTTGCGGTCGGAGGCCGAGTAGTTGCCATACCAGGCAGTGATGCAACCGTCAGGATGCTCTCGATGGTGCAGCTGTAGAACCTTTTGAGGATCTGAGGACCCATGCCAAATCTTTTCAGTCTCCTGAGGGGGAATAGGTTTTGTCGTGCCCTCTTTACGACTGTCTTGGTGTGCTTGGACCATGTTAGTTTGTGATGTGGACACCAAGGAACTTGAAGCTCTCAACCTGCTCCACTACAGCCCCGTTGATTAGAATGGGGGCGTGCTCGGTCTTCCTTTTCCTGTAGTCCACGATCATCTCCTTTGTCTTGATCACGTTAAGGGAGAGGTTGTTGTCCTGGCACCACACGGCCAGGTCTCTGATGTCCTCCTTAAAGGCTGTCTCGTTGTTGTCGGAGATCAGGCCTACTACTGTTGTGTCATCGGCAAACTTAATGATGGTGTTGGAGTTGTGTTTGGCAGTGCAGTCATGAGTGAACATGGAGTACAGGAGGGGACTGAGCACGCACCCCTGAAGGGCCTCCGTGTTGAGGATCAGCGTGGGTGCGGCCCGTCAGGAAGTCCAGGATCCAGTTGCAGAGGGAGGTGTTTAGGGACCCTGGGACTATGGTGGTCTGCTTGAAACATGTTGGTACTACTGATTACAGAAAATGTCAGTGAAGACACTTGCCAGTTGGTCAGCGCATGCTCGGAGTACACGTCCTGGTAATCCGTCTGGCCCTGCGGCCTTGTGAATGTTGACCTGTTTAAAGATCTTCCTCACATTGGCTGCGGAGAGCGTGATCACACAGTCATCCGGAACAGCTGATGCTCTCATGCATGTTTCAGTGTTACTTGCCTCGAAGCGAGCATAGAAGTAATTTAGCTCATCTGGTAGGCTCGTGTCACTGGGCAGCTCTCAGCTCTCTTGGTAATCCGTGATAGTTTGCAAGCCCTGCCACATCCGACGAGTGTCAGAGCTGGTGTAGTACGATTCGATCTTAGTCCTGTATTAACGCTTTGCTTGTTTGATGGTTCGTCGGAAGGCATAGCGGGGTTTCTTATAAGCTTCCGGGTTCGAGTCCCGCTCCTTGAAAGCGGCAGCTCTACCCTTTAGCTCAGTGCGGATGTTGCCTGTAGTCCATGGCTTCTGGTTGGGGTATTTACATACAGTCACTGTTGGGACGATGTCGTCGATGCACTTATTGATGAAGCCATTGACTGATGTGGTGTACTCCTCAATGCCATCGGAAGAATCCCGGAACATATTCCAGTCTGTGCTAGCAAAACAGTCTTGTAGCTTAGCATCTGCTTCATCTGACCACTTTTTTATTGACCGAGTCACTGGTGCTTCCTGGTTTAAGTTTAGCTTGTAAGCAGGAATCAGGAGGATATAATTATGGTCAGATTTGCCAAATGGAGGGCGAGGGAGAGCTTTGTACGCGTCTCTGTCTGTGGAGTAAAGATGGTCTACAGTTTTTTCCCTCTGGTTGCACATTTAACATGTTGGTAGAAATGAGGCAAAACGGATTTAAGTTTCCCTGCATTAAAGTCCCCGGCCACTAGGAGCGCCGCCTCTGGATGAGCGTTTTCCTGTTTGCTTATGGCTGTATACAGCTCATTGGGTGCGGTCTTAGTGCCAGCATCAGTTTGTGGTGATAAATAGACAGCTACAAAGAATATAGATGAAAACTCTCTAGGTAGATAGTGTGGTCTACAGCTTATCAAGTGCACCAGCTGTTGTTTACAAATATACATAGACCTTCACCCCTTTTCTTATCAGAGGCTGCTGTTCGATCCTGCCGATACAATGTATAACCCACCAGCTGTATGTTATTCATGTCGTCGTTCAGCCACGACTCGGTGAAACATAAGATATTACAGTTTTGAATGTCCTGTTGGTAGGAGATATGTGCTTGTTGTTCGTCCACTTAATTATCCAGCGATTGTACGTTGGCCAATAGTACCGATGGCAAATGCAGATTAGCCACTCGTCGCCGGATCCTCACAAGACACCCCGATCTCCTCCCGCGATACCTACATCTCTTTCTCTGGCCAATGACGAGGATGAGGGCCTGTTTGGGTGTCTGGAGTAAATACCTCTCGTCCGACTCATTTAAGAAAAATGATTCACCCAGTTCAAGGTGAGTAATCGCTGTTCTGATGTCCAGAAGCTCTTTTCGGTCATAAGAGACAGTAGTAGCAACATTATGTATAAAATAAGTCATAAGCAATGCAAAAAAAAACAAAAAAACAACACGGTTGGTTAAGAGCCCATAAAATGGCAGCCATCCGGCGCTCTCTTCAAAAAGGGATGCAGCTTAAGCCCCACCTCTTCATCATATATATCAACGAATTGGCGAGGGCACTAGAACAGTCTGCAGCATCTGGCCTCGCCCTACTAGAATCTGTAGTCAAATGTCTACTGATGATCTGGTGCTTCTGTCCCCTAACCAGGAGGGCCTACAGCAGCACCTACATCTTCTGCACCAATTCTGTCAGACCCGGGCCCTGACAGTAAATCTCAGTAAGACAAAAATAATGGTGTTCCAAAAAAGGTCCAGTTACCAGGACCACAAATACAATTTCCATCTAGACACCGTGGCCTAGAGCACACAAAAAACTATAGATACCTCGGCCTAAACATCAGCACCACAGGTAACTTCCACAAAGCTGTGACCTATCTGAGACAAGACAAGAAGGGCCTTCAATGCCATCAAAAGGAACATAACAGTCGACAATTAGGATCTGGCTAAAAATACTTGAATTAGTTATAGAACCCATTGCCCTTTATAGTTGTGAGGTCTGGGGTCCGCTCACCAACCAATAATTCACAAAATGGGACAAACATCAAATTGAGACTCTGCATGCAGAATTCTGCAAAAACACCCAATAATGCATGCAGAACAGAATTAGGCCGATACCCGCTAATGATCAAAATCCAGAAAATAGACGTCAAATTCTACAACCACCTAAAAGGAAGCAATTCCCAAAACCATCCATAACAAAGCCATCACCTACAGATAAATAAACCTAAGCAAGCTGGTCCTGGGGCTCTGTTCACAAACACAATCAGACCCCACAGAGCCCCAGGACAACAACACAATTAGACCCAACCAAATCATGAGAAAACTAAAAGATAATTACTTAAAACATTTACCAAAAAACAGAGAAAACTAGAATACTATTTGGTCCTAAACAGAGTACACAGTGGCAGAATACCTGACCACTGTAACTGACTCAACATTAAGGAAATCTTTGACTATGTACAGACACAGTGAGGATAGCCTTGCTATTGAGAAAGGCCGCCGTTGGCAGACCTGGCTCTCAAGAGAAGACAGGCTATGTGCACACTGCCCACAAAATGAGGTGGAAACTGAGCTGCACTTCCTAACCTGCTGCCAAATGTATGACCATATTAGAGACACATATTTCCCTCAGATTACACAGACCCACAAAGATTTCGAAAACAAATCCAATTTTGATAAACTCCCATAACTATTGGGTGAAATACCAATGTGCAATCACAGCAGCAACATTTGTGAGCTGTTGCCACAAGGAAAAGGAAACCAGTGAAAAACAAACACCATTGTAAATACAACATATATTTATGTTTATTTATTTTCCCTTTTGTACTTTAACTATTTTTACATCATTACAACACTGTATATAGACATAATATGACAAATGTCGTTATTATTTTTTTACTTTTGAAAGTGTAATGTTTACTGTCAATTTTGTATTGTTTATTTAACTTTTGTTTATAATCTATTTCACTTGCTTTGGCAATGTAAACATATGTTTCCCATGCCAATAAAGGCCCTTACATTGAAATTGAAATTGACAGAGAGAGCGAGAGCGAGAGACATAGAGACAGACATAGAGACAGACATAGAGACAGACAGACAGACAGACAGACAGACAGACAGACAGACAGACAGACAGACAGACAGACAGACAGACAGACAGACAGACAGACAGACAGACAGACAGACAGACAGACAGACAGACAGACAGACAGACAGACAGAAATAGTGAATAGAGGAGAGAGGGACAGAGAAAGACAGAAAGAGAGAGCGAGAGAGAATCAGAGTCAGAAACATAGAGAGAGAAACAGAGGCACCAGAGAGGTGAGGTTCTGGGGTTTGTCTCTCTCTCTCTGTGGAGCCCCAGCCTCAGGCTGTACTAAAGCCCAGACACAGATCACACCTGGTAGGGGGACTGAACTTGTCACATTTCCACATCTCATTCATCCCCTCTCTTAATCTCCCTCTCTCTTGGCCTGGCTAGACAATAACACAGATAGCTATCGATCTGAAGCACTGAAGACAGGGATGAAGGAGGAATGGAACGGCAGATTTCACAGCAATCTTTTTCATGTCCTCCTCAACGTGAACCTCTAACCTGCTGCTCTCTATAGACCAAGAGCCATGGGCTTATGTTGTATTTATGTACTGTATGGGGCGGTACATTAGGGTAACATGATGCTATTGTATTGAATTAGAGGACGCAAGTTGCAATATCTTAGGGTATACAGTGGGGGAAAAAAGTATTTGATCCCCTGCTGATTTTGTACGTTTGCCCACTGACAAAGAAAGGATCAGTCTATAATTTTAATGGTAGGTTTATTTCAACAGTGAGAGACAGAATAACAACAAAAATATCCAGAAAAACGCATGTCAGAAATGTTATAAATTGATTAGCATTTTAATGAGGGAAATAATTATTTGACCCCCTCTCAATCAGAAAGATTTCTGGATGCAAGGTGTCTTTTATACAGGTAACGAGCTGAGATTAGGAGCACACTCTTAAAGGGAGTGCTCCTAATCTCAGTTTGTTACCTGTAAAAAAGACACCTGTCCACAGAAGCAATCAATCAATCAGATTCCAAACTCTCCATCATGGCCTAGACCAAAGAGCTCTCCAAGGATGTCAGGGACAAGATTGTAGACCTACACAAGGCTGGAATGGGCTACAAGACCATCGCCAAGCAACTTGGTGAGAAGGTGACAACATTTGGTGTGATTATTCGCAAATGGAAGAAACACAAAAGAACTGTCAATATCCCTTGGCCTGGGGCTCCATGCAAGATCTCACCTCGTGGAGTTGCAATGATCATGAGAACAGTGAGGAATCAGCCCAGAACTACACGGGAGAATCTTGTCAATGATCTCAAGACATTGGGACCATAATCACCAAGAAAACAATTGGTAACACACTACGCCGTGAAGGACTGAAATCCTGCAGCGCCCGCAAGGTCCCCCTGCTCAAGAATACATATACATGCCCATCTGAAGTTTGCCAATGAACATCTGAATGACTCAGAGGACAACTGGTGAAAGTGTTGTGGTCAGATGAGACCAAAATGGAGCTCTTTGACATCAACTCAACTCGCCGTGTTTGGAGGAGGAGGAATGCTGCCTATGACCCCAAGAACACCATCCCCACCGTCAAACATGGAGGTGGAAACATTATGTTTTGGGGGTGTTTTTCTGCTAAGGGGACAGGACAACTTCACCGCATCAAAGAGACGATGGATGGGGCCATGTCCCGTCAAATCTTGGGTGAGAACCTCCTTCCCTCAGCCAGGGCATTGAAAATGTGTCGTGGATGGGTATTCCAGCATGACAATGACCCAAAACACACGGCCAAGGCAACAAAGGAGTAGCTCAAGAAGAAGCACATTAAGGTCCTGGAGTGGCCTAGCCAGTCTCCAGACCTTAATCCCATAGAAAATCTGTGGAGGGAGCTGAAGGTTCGAGTTGCCAAACGTCAGCCTCAAATGACTTGGAGAAGATCTGCAAAGAGGAGTGGGACAAAATCCCTCCTGAGATGTGTGCAAACCTGGTGGCCAACTACAAGAAACGTCTGACCTCTGTGATTGCCAACAAGGGTTTTGCCACCAAGTACTAAGTCATGTTTTGCAGAGGGGTCAAATACTTATTTCCCTCATTAAAATGCAATTCATTTGATAACATTTTTGACATGCGTTTTTCTGGATTTTTTTGTTGTTATTCTGTCTCTCACTGTTCAAATAAACCTACTATTAAAATTATAGACTGATCATTTCTTTGTAAGTGGGCAAACGTACAAAATCAGCAGGGGATCAAATACTTTTTTCCCTCACTGTAAATACAGTTGTATTGAATTTACTAGCCAAAGTGTTTCACTACATGGGAATAGGGGCCATTTGAGGGCCATTTGAAACACACACAGTCTCCTCCAG
The DNA here is from genome assembly GCF_965601325.2 of Salmo salar. NCBI lineage: Eukaryota > Metazoa > Chordata > Actinopteri > Salmoniformes > Salmonidae > Salmo > Salmo salar. The sequence continues at coordinate 64,279,138 of NC_138307.1, read as the reverse complement.
TGCCCTTGTTCGATAGACCACTCAGGCTGATTAAGAGAGCCCAGAACACCAAGCATCTGTTACAGTCACCGCCCTACACCGCCAGACCAGAGTAATGGCACCCAGAGCCGGGGCAGAGACGGATGGCTGGGACTTCAAAGACATGACAAATCGCTTGCCGCTCTGACAGGGGGAGATAGAGAGGCTGAGGGTGTTTGTCTTGTTCCGTCTGCCCTTCTTTTCTATTCATAGAATCTCTCTCCCTCTCTTCCCCCTCTCTCTCTCTCTCACACACACACTATGGCTGCGTTATGACAGGCAGCCAAATTCTGATATTTTTATCACTAATTGGTCTTTTGACCAATCACAGTCCATTTCAGAGCCCATCCGATTGTTCAAAAGACCAATTAGTGTAAGAAAATCTGAATTGGGCTGCCTGTGTACACGCACCCTATGTAATCACTTCCTTTGATCTCTGCTCTGGGGTTGCATGACATATTCAACTTTGACCCCTGAGCTAATGATGACATTAGTGGGGTAGGTAGAGGTTTCCCGTAACAACCCCTAACCAGGGATGATATTATTTTCACAGCTTCATGACAGTAAAGGTTAGGATCGGGATAGGTTCAACTTCTACCATGACCTACACCATCATTGGCTGCATCTCAATGGTTATAAATGGCTTTCTTTTCTCATATCCTTCCCTTCACGACCATTGATTGCAAAGGGCTTGACAAATTACAGCAATATGTTGAAAACCTATCTGGTCCTATCTAGGAAATGAGACAAGGAAAGGAGAAGAGGAAAGGAAGCTGTTAGGCTAAGGGTATAGTAATGCCATGTATAGAATAAACATAACTTCCGGAAGAGAAAGTCTTTAAAGATGTTTGTTCAACATACATTATCTATAACATTCCATTTCTATACCCTCGCTAAACTGCACAATTCAATGCTGTGATACCTATTCAACACCACACACTGCTGCTCATGCTCCCAGATTATTTTGATGTACCTATTCAACACCACACACTGCTGCTCATTCTCCCAGATTATTTTGATGTACCTATTCAACACCACACACTGCTGCTCATGCTCCCAGATTATTTTGATGTACCTATTCAACACCACACACTGCTGCTCATGCTCCCAGATTATTTTGATGTACCTGTTCAACACCACACACTGCTGCTCATGCTCCCAGATTATTTTGATGTACCTGTTCAACACCACACACTGCTGCTCCTGCTCCCAGATTATTTTGATGTACATGTTCAACACCACACACTGCTGCTCATGCTCCCAGATTATTTTTGATGTACTTGTTCAACACAGCATGAAATATTGCAATATCTCTGTGTGTTAATTTAATATAACAAATAATAATACACCATGAAATATCGCAATACCTCTGTGTGTTCATTTAACATAACAAATAATAATACACTTTACCCAAGTAAGTGCTTTTCATTAACAGCAAACATCTTGTCCACTTCACTGTGTCAATTCAATTGATCTGTTGATAGGTCTATTATCAAGACCATAGTAGTGCTTTCACACAATGCTACCCTTAAAAAGCAGAAATTAAAATTCATACAGCCCAGGGTTTACCTGCCACAGCCAAAGTGATAGAGGGAAGACATTTATATTCTGTGATGGTCCTGAAATCCATTATCGAGACCAACAGGCGCTCAATGACTAGCTAGTACAAATCACTCAATCTGTCTCTCATTCTCAGTTTGACTCACTTTAACTCTCTCTCTCTCTCTCTCTCTCTCTCTCTCTCTCTCTCTCTCTCTCTCTCTCTCTCTCTCTCTCCTCTCTCTCTCTCTCTCTCTCTCTCTCTCTCTCTCTCTCTCTCTCTCTCTCTCTCTCTCTCTCTCTCTCTCTCTCTCTCTCTCTCTCTCTCTCCTCTCTCTCTCTCTCTCTCTCTCTCTCTCTCTCTCTCTCTCTCTCTCTCTCTCTCTCTCTCTCTCTCTGCATGGGAAACATATGTTAACATTGCAAAAAGCAAGTGAAATAGATAATAAACAAAAGAGAAATAAACAACAGATGTAAACATTACACTCACAAAGGTTTCAGAGGAATAGAGACATTTCAAATGTCATATTATGGCTATGTACAGTGTTATAACGATGTGCAAATAGTTAAAGTACAAAAGGGAAAATAAATAAACATAAATATTGGTTATATTTACAATGGTGTTTGTTCTTCACTGCTTGACCTTTTCTTGTGGCAACAGGTAATAAATCCTGCTGCTGTGATGGAACACTGTGGTATTTCACCAAATAGATATGGGAGTTTATCAAAATTGGATTTGTTTTTAAATTCTTTGTGGGTCTCTGTAATCTGAGGGAAATAGAGTGCATTCAGAATGTATTCAGACCCCTTCACTTCATCTACATTTTGTTACGTTACAGCCTTGTTCTAAAATTTATTAAATTGTTTTCCCCCCTCATCAATCTACACACAACACCCAATAATGACAAAGTGAAAACAGACATTTTGCAAATTTATAAAAAAGAAAAAATGTAAATATCACATTTACATAAGTATTCAGACCCATTACTCAGTACTTTGTGGAAGCACGATTACAGCCTCGAGTCTTCTCGGGTATGACAGCTTGGCATACCTGTATTTGGGGAGATTCTCCCATTCTTCTCTGTAGATCCTCTCAAGCTCTGTCAGGTTGAATGGGGAGCGACGCTACACAGCTATTTTCAGGTCTCTCCAGAGATGTTCGATCAGGATCAAGTCCGGGCTCTGGCTGGGCCACTCAATGACATTCAGAGACTTGTCCCCGAAGCCACTCCTGCGTCTCCCAGCCCCTGCTGCTGAACAACATCCCCACAGCATGCTGCTGCCACCAACCTGCTTCTCTGTAAGGATGGTGCCAGGTTTCCTCCAGACATGACGCTTGGCATTCAGGCCAAAGAGTTCAATCTTGGTTTCACTGCAATTTATTGCCCTGGCCACATCTGCAGTCCTCATTCCTCCTTGCAGCATGCCTAAGGCACGTTCACGCAGATGAGCAGGGACCTTGGGCATCTTTCTTTTGGTGTTTTTCAGAGTCAGTAGAAATGCCTCTTTAGTGTCCTAAGTTTTCATAACTTTGACCTTAATTGCCTACCCTGTCTTTCAAAGATAATCTGTTAGTGTTTTAACGACCGTTCCACAGGTGCATGTTCATTCATTGTTTAGGGTTCATTGAACAAGCATGGGAAATAGTGTTTAAACCCTTCACAATGAAGATCTGTGAAGTTATTTGGATTTATACAAATTATCTTTGAAAGACAGGGTCCTGAAAAAGGGACGTTTCTGTTTTAAATATTTAATTCATTTGCAAAAGAATTCTAAAAACCTGTTTTCACTGTCATTATGGGGTATTGTGTGTAGATTGATAAAGATTTGTATTTATTTAATCCATTTTAGAATAAGGCTGTAACGTAACAAAATGTGGAAAAAGTCAAGGGGTCTGAATAATTTACGAATGCATTGTATGTGTCTCTAATATGGTCATACATTTGGCAGGAGGTTAGAAAGTGCAGCTTAGTTTCCACATAATTTGTCTTGTGCACATAGCCTGTCTTCTCTTGAGAGCCAGGTCTGCCTACGGTGGCCTTTCTCAATAGCATGGCTATGCTCACTGAGTCTGTACATAGTCAAAACTTTCCTTAATTTTGGTTCAGTCACAGTTGTCAGGTATTCTGCCACTGTTACTCTCTGTTTAGGGCCAAATATTATTCTAGTTTGCTCTGTTTTTGGAAAATGATTTCCAATGTGTTAAGTAATTATCTTTTTGTTATCTCATGGTTTGGTTGGGTCTAATTGTGTTGCTATCCTGGGGCTCTGTGGGGTCTGTTTGCTTGCTTAGGGGACTCTTCTCCAGGTTAATCTCTGTATAGGTGATGGCTTTGTAATGGAAAGTTTGGGAACCGCTTCCTTTTAGGTGGTTGTAGAATTTAACGGCTCTTTTCTGGATTTTGATAATTAGTGGGTATCGGCCTAATTCTGCTCTGCATGCATTACTTGGTGCTTTACGATGTACAAGGAGGATGTTTTTGCAGAGTTCTGCATGCACTCTCTCTCTCTATCCTCTGATAAACAGAGTTGGGGGTTAGAGGTAGCATGGGGCAAAAGGCTTAATACAGAGGACTCCACAAGGAGAATGGGCTAATCCATTTACTACATACTAACTATTGCATACGCACCTACACACACACACCCACATACCTGCATTATCTAGTGGTGTGTCTATACCGGGAGAGAGATCTGTCTCCATTTAAGCCCCTTCATAATGACCCCTTAATGTAAATACAGAAGTCATCTTCACCCATCTCCATGACGACAGGCACCTCCCCCCTCGCCCTATCCGTACATCAATCAGACCAACAGCTGTCCTTTACTGGCTGGTTAAGGTGACAGACCACGCCCCCTCACAGGCCCTCTATTGTGGACAGAGAAAGACGCTGAGTTGTCAAGGTAACAACAACAATCACCAAAGCTTGAGTAAAGTAGGGAGTGTGTGTGTGTTTGAGTGTATTGTTATGCGCATGAGTGTAATGTATGTGTGTGTGTGTGTACATGTCTCCGTTTGCCTGTTGATCCCAGTAGGCTTTACTGCAGTGGTAGTGAGCAGAGTTAGGGTCAAATTAATTTAGGCTCTAGTCAATTCCAGCACATGAACTTGACATGCAACTGTAATGGGAAAAGCGGCCTCTCCATAGCATAGCTGTTGTTCCCATTTCAGTTTGCTGTCAATTTCACCTCCTGAATAGAGTGGTGCTAAAAAATGTAGTTTTTTTTTCAAATGGCCACCATCAATTTCCAGTGTTTTCTTTCTAAGGCTAATGGAAACCAAATCAATGATTTATCTCCCCGTCGACCAACATCTCATGAATATGAAATGATGTGTACCGCGTCGAGGTTTCCTAGTTGAAGGAAGAAGCTCAAACCGTTTCCCTCGCCACTCGGCGGCTGAAACCTCAAAGAGAAACAGAACATGAAAATACTTCCTAGCGAGTTAGTGTGGCGGAATGTTCCAGCATCAGGGAAAGAGAGAAATAGAAACTAACAATAGGGAAGTTTGAAGTAACCCCGGTACTTGAAAGAGACTGGGCAGAAGCTTCGGCACGGCTTTATTCAATATTAATTATATCTAAAGGCATTTCAGAGCAGGGGAAGAGATCACAGATTTATAAAATAAAGGAAAAAAGGTCCAGGCGAGGCGAGGCGAGGAGAATTCCCCAGACTCTCAGAACTTCTGCCAGACACCCTCAGCAGTTTTTGACTGGGAGCGAGCTGGACTAAAGTAGTATAATACTAATGGGTAGGGAGTGACAAGGATAGGATGGTATGTGTGGGTGATGGTATGTGGGTCATTCTTAAAATACGGTGGCATTTGGGCAAGGATCTTTGGAAAACATTAACTTATTTTAATTTAAATTTTTTATTTATTTGGGTACATCTTCCCATTCAAAATCAACTAACATGGTAGCTAATGACCTTAAACAATTGATACCATCCACCAGTAGGAATAGTAACACCAATGATGGTAACACCAATGATGGTAACACCAATGAGACATTTGAGATAAAGGAGGATTTTCTGAAATGGAGGCTTCACATGCTCAAATCTAAGGTCATCAAGCCTTTACACACCATTTACTGAAGTGATATGATTAATAATTTTGCTCACAATGTTATTGTGATGAGCCATCAAACAAGCAAAGCGTCAATACAGGACTAAGATCGAAACCTACTATGCCGGCTCTGACGCTCGTTGGATGCTTGCAAACTATCACGGATTACAAAGGGAAACCAAGCCACGAGCTGCCCAGTGACGCGAGCCTACTAGACGAGCTAATTGCCTTCAATGCTTGCTTCGAAGTAAGAAACAATTAACCATACATGAGAGCACCAGCTTTTCCAGAGGATTGTGTGATCTTGCTCTCCATGTGAGTTCGATCTTTAAACAGGTTAACATTCACACGGCCGAGTGGCCAGATGGACTACATACTCAGAGCAGCTGGCAAGTGTCTTCACTGACATTTTCAACCTTTCCCTGACCATGTCTGTAATACCTACACGTTTCAAGCCGACCACCATAGTCCCTGTGCCCATGATCGCCAAGGTAACATGTTTAAATGACTATTGCCCCTTAGCAATCACATCTGTAGGCTTGAAATGCTTTGAAAGGCTGGTCATGGCTCACATCAACAACATCATCCCAGACACCAGATGATAAAATCTTATTGCACACCACACTGCCCTCGCCCACCTGGATAAAAGGAATACCTATGTGAGAATGTTGTTAATTGATTACAGCTCAGCATTCAGCCCCGTAGTGCCCTCCAAGCTCATCACTAAGCTCAGGACCCTGGTACTGAGAACCTCCCTCTGCAAACTGGATCCTTGACTTCCTGACAGGCTGCCTCCAGATGGTGAGAGTAGGCAACAACACATGTGCATGTTGACCCTCAACACGGGGGATCCTCAGGGGTGCGTGCTCAGTCCCCTCCTGTACTCCCTGTTCACCCACGACTGCATGGCCGCGCCTGACTCCAACACTGCATCACTGCTTCGTATGGAAACTGCTTGGCATCCGAATGCAAGGCGCTACAGAGGGTAGTGCGATTGACCCAGTACATCACTGGGGCCGAGCTCCCTGCCATCAAAAAGTCATAAATCTACCTCTATACCAGGCAGTGTCAAAGGAGCGCCCTAAAAAGACTCCAGCCACCCAAGTCATAGACTGTTTTCTCTGCTCTCGCATGGAAAGTGGTACTGATGCACCAAGTCTCGAACCAAAAGGACCCTGAACAGCTTCTACCCCAAGCCATAATACTGCTAAATAGTTAACCAAATAGCTACCTACTGAGAGACAGACAGACAGACAGACAGACAGACAGACAGACAGACAGACAGACAGACAGACAGACAGACAGACAGACAGACAGACAGACAGACAGACAGACAGACAGACAGACAGACAGACAGACAGACAGACAGACAGACAGACAGACAGACAGACAGACAGACAGACAGACAGAGAGAAAGATGGATAGTGAGAGAGAGAAAGAGACAGACAGATTTAATGGGAGCTCAGTGATGGGACATGACCAATGGCCAGAAGCTCATTCTCATAAACTCGTCATTACAGCAGGTCAGTGGGGGTTATGTCAAAATTATAATTTAGATGGATGGCGCGCGCACGTGCACACACACACACACACACACACACACACACACACACACACACACACACACACACACACACACACACACAACAAAGAGATCTAAACTGCCTGTACAGAACCTTGCATGGCTCAGCAGACTGGTGTTGCAGTTACCAGGGAAACCGGAGAAACAGATGCAGGTCACAGCGAGCAGAGACAGATGGTGGGAGGAGGAGGGCTACCTAACACCCACAAAACCCTTTATTACACACACACAAACACAAACACACACACACACACACACACACACACACACACACGTACAGTGCATTCTGAAAGTATTCAGACCCCTTCACTTTTTCCACATTTTGTTACGTTACAGCCGTATTCTAAAATTGATTAAATCGTGTTTTCCCCTCATCAATCTACACACAACACCTCATAATGACAAGGCAAAAACAGATTTTTATAAATGTTTGCTAATTTATTACAAATAAAAAACTGAAATACTTTATTTACATAAGTATTCAGACCCTTTGCTACGAGATTAAAAATGTAGCTCCAGAACATCCTGTTTCCATTGATCATCCTTGAGATGTTTCTACAACATGATTGGAGTCCACCTGTGGTAAATTCAATTGATTGGATATGATTTGGAAAGGCACACACCTGTCTATATAAGGTCCCACAGTTGACAGGGCATGTCAGAGCAGAAACCAAGCCATGAGGTCAAAGGAATTGTCCGTAGAGCTCCGAGACAGGATTGTGTTGAGGCACAGATCTGGGGAAGGGTACCAAAAAGTGTCTGAGCATTGAAGGTCCCCAAGAACACAGTGGTCTCCATCATTCTTAAATGGAAGAAGTTTGGAACCACTAAGAATCTTCCTAGAGCTGGCCGCCCGGCCAAACTGAACAATCAAGGGAGAAGGTCACTCCAAGAACACAACCAAGAACACGATGGTCACTCTGACAAAGATCCAGAGTTCCACTGTGGAGATGGGAGAACCTTCCAGAAGGAGAATCATCTCTGCAGCACTCCACCAATCAAGCATTTCTGGTAGAGTGGCCAGATGGAAGCCACTCCTCAGTAAAAGGCACATGACAGCCCTCTTGGAGTTTGCCAAAAGGCACCTAAAGGACTCTCAGACCATGAGAAACAAGATTCTCTGGTCTGATGAAACCAAGATTGACCTCTTTGGCCTGACTGCCAAGCGTCACGTCTGGAGGAAACCTGGCACCATTCCTACGGTAATGCATAGTGGTGGCAGCATCATGCTGTGGGGATGTTTTTCAGTGGCAGGGACTGGGAGACTAGTCCGGATTGAGGGAAAGATGAACGGAGCAAAGTACAGAGAGATCCTTGAAGAAAACCTGCTCCAGAGCGCTCAGGACCTCAGACTGGGGCGAAGGTTCACCTTCCAACAGGACAACGACTCTAAGCACACACCCAAGACAACACAGGAGTGGCTTTGAGACAATCTCTGAATGTCCTTGAATGGCCCAGCCAGAGCCCGGACTTGAACCCGATCAAACAGACCTGAAAATAGCTGTTTGAGTTATAGTTTATTTATTCTTGCTCACAGATAAAACTGAAGAAATGCAGTGGGTAGAGTGGTGTTTCGCAGGCAGTTCGAACGAGCAGTTATACATGACAGTTCGTGGCTGTTTCTCAGGAGCATGGTGGTGCAGTTACCTCTTTTTGGAGGGAGCAGGTCATTCAGTGGATGGTCAAAAGTGTGCATGTCCTTCACCAGGTGCACTGCAGCCTGCTCTCGCCTGCTCTGCATTGAAGGGCTAAATGTGCCATTTGCCATCACCTTCTGCCTTCTACCTGTGGTGTAGCTGTGGAGCCAGGCTAGTAACCATCACCCTCTGTCTTCTTCCTGTGGTGTAGCTGTGGAGCCAGGCTAGTAACCATCACCCTCTGTCTTCTTCATGTGGTGTAGCTGTGGAGCCAGGCTAGTAACCATCACCCTCTGCCTTCTTCCTGTGGTGTAGCTGTGGAGCCAGGCTAGTAACCATCACCCTCTGTCTTCTTCATGTGGTGTAGCTGTGGAGCCAGGCTAGTAACCATCACCCTCTGCCTTCTTCCTGTGGTGTAGCTGTGGAGCCAGGCTAGTAACCATCACCCTCTGTCTTCTTCATGTGGTGTAGCTGTGGAGCCAGGCTAGTAACCATCACCCTCTGCCTTCTTCCTGTGGTGTAGCTGTGGAGCCAGGCTAGTAACCATCACCCTCTGTCTTCTACCTGTGGTGTAGCTGTGGAACCAGGCTAGTAACCATCACCCTCTGCCTTCTTCCTGTGGTGTAGCTGTGGAGCCAGGCTAGTAACCATCACCCTCTGACTTCTTCCTGTGGTGTAGCTGTGGAGCCAGGCTAGTAACCTTGGACACAGTTCAATGTCAGACAGATGTTGCAGGAGCTTTGCATGATCTACTCGATCAAAGGCTTTGGACATATCAGCAAGTAACACCCTCACCATTGTTGGTTTTCTGGAGTCTGTAGCGGTCAACCAGGAGTTTTTTTGATGAAGCTCTCCTGGATTTTTCAAGGGCATGAAGTTAGAGAGATGGGCCTCCAGTCACTCATTGTACATGGGTTGGACACTTTAGGTATGGGACACACATTGGCAGTCTTCCAGGCAGCAGGAACAGTCCCCTGCCAGTAAGAGGTGTTAACTATGTGTGTGATGACAGGGGCTAGATCTTCTGCTCTTTTAGTAGCCAGGCTGGAATGCCATCAGGCCCACACGCCTTATGTGGGCTGAGTCTGGTCAGAGCTTGCTTTATCTGGCCAATGCTGCACAGCTCAACCTGACTTGTAGGAAGATGGCAAGTGGTGTGGTGCTTATCCACCCCTCAGCAAAAAATTCATTAAAATATCAGCCACGTCTTTGTCTTCAATTCCCTCCACCTGTATTCTCCCTCCTGATGTTTTCTTTCATCCCAGTCCTTTTTTGAATTCCCACCATCCTTTAAGGTTTTTCTTCTTTAGGTCCTGGATTTTCGTTTTGTATTAGTTTGTTTTTGCTTCCTTGATAAGCATTTGCACTGTGTTTCTGTATTTTCTCCATTTCATTGTTTTTCCCCATCTGTTGAAAATCTTCTGTCTTTTCCTGATGGCAGCTTTTATTCCTACAGTCATCCAGGGCTTGTCCAGTGTTGCTGTTTTCTTATTGGCATGCATACATCAAGTGCAGTTTGAATGCAGGAGTTGAACGTCTCCACCTTTGCATCGATGCTCTCCACCCCATATGTGGCAGACCAGTCAGTACTGGCCATACATCGTGCTAAGGCCTCCTTTCTGTTCTGGGTTACCAGATGTCCTTTTTCCCGCTGCACCTTGCTTCTCCCTCCTGATGTTGTGTTCGGGGAGAACAGCAGACATTTATTCACTGGATATAAGAGGAGCAAGTACAGTGGGGGTGTTGTAGTGATTCTTCATCTTGGTAATGATCAGATCTAAGATGGAGTCCCCTCTGGTCTTGTCTTTGACCACTTGTTTCATGTCTGGATGGGAGTTTGTCAGCAACTTGATAGGCAGGTGATTAAAGTCTCCACACAGGATGAGCCCCATTTGGGGAGAGAACATCCTGATCACATCAATAGTGTTGATGAGATAATCCACAGTGTTCTGCTGAAGTGTTTTCTCATTTTCCCATGGATGGTAGAGTACTCCCACTACCAGAGTTGAAACTGAGCTGGGGAGTCGTTTAGGGCAGAGCTGAAGCTGCATACACTCAAATTCCTCTTTCACTAGGTCAGTTCTTCTCTTTGCCTGCATACTGTCATTCACATACATAGCCACGCCCCCTCTCATCCCCTGGACCTGTCATTTCTGAACAGCTGATAGTTTTAAATGAAAAGAGATTCATCTAGGAAATTTTCGTGGGCCCTAGTTTCATTAATTTACTCATTGAAGAAGCAGTTCAAATTCATCCACTTTGTTTATCAATGATCTTGTGTTACAAGATCACTGTGCAGTGACGCTCCCCATCCAACCTGACAGAGCTTGAGAAGATCTGCAGAGAAGAATGGGAGAAACTCCCCAAATACAGATGTGCCAAGCTTGTAGCGTCATACCCAAGAAGACTCAAGGCTGTAATCGACGTCAAGGTGCTTCAACAAAGTACTGAGTATAGGGTCTGAATACTAATGTAAATGTGATGTTTCCGTTTTTTATTTGTAATACATTTGCAAAAATTTATAAAAACCTGTTTTTGCTTTGTCATTATGGGGTATAGTATGTAGATTGATGTAACGTAAGAAAATGTGGAAAAAGTCAAGGGGTCTGAATACTTTCCAAATTAACTGTATTCAGACTCATATAGGCAGTCTCTCTCTCTCTGCATAAAATAAATCGACCATATCCTACACCAGCCAAACCAATACTACTGAATTTATGACACTGTAAAAAATTAATTTAACCAATTGCTTAATCAGCATTATTCTGTGAGTTGAGTGGACTTCAAAATAGCACTGAAGTGGATTCAACCTATAAATATCAAGGCAACCAGCTGCAATACGATTTCTAGTTTGCTCGACACCAGATTTTAGATTGCTCAAGATTTATTGACTAAAATTACAAACTCATGTTTGCTTAAAACCACACCCATCATTATCATATTTCCCAGCATGCTCCATTACAGGTTGATTATCAGAAGTGTTTGTTATAATACCTGTGTTTTTGCATGTACATTGATCGGTTGTGTCACGGTTGTCGTTGGTAATGGAGGACCAAAACGCAACAGGTATGTGGATGCTCATCTTGTGTATTTATTTACAAACTAAATGAACAACAAAACGAAACGAACTCACGAACAACAACAACAACAACAACAACAACAACAACAACAACAACAACAACAACACAACAACAACAACAACAACAACAACAAAACAGTCTGGCAAGGCACAAGGCTAAACTCAGAACAATCTCCCACAATTAAACAGACAAACACACCCAACTAATATAGGACTTCCAATCAAAGGCAACACCACACAGCTGCCTTCAATTGGAAGTCCACCCCAATTAACCAAACATAGACATACAACTAACTAGATCAACATAGAAATACGTAAACAAGGAACAGTGCCCAAAAACCCCGGAATAATAAATCAAACGCCCTCCTAACTAACACACCACCCTGAACCACATAAAACATATACCCTCTGCCACGTCCTGACCAAACTAAAATGACAATTAACCCTTATACTGGCCAGGACGTGACAGGTTGATTCGTCTTATACTACACAAAAATAAATAAAACGTTTCTAAACTAATCCAATCTGTTAGTAGTTGGGTTTACTGCAACAGTTACTGAGATGGCTGTTCCAGTTTAGATGATTTAGGTAGTCTAATGAATGAATCTTCCCTACCCCGGCAGTCATTCTCAGGGCTCCACACTAACATTTTCCCCTGGTGGCACTGGAACCACTAACTTTTTCAATTGGAAGCATCAGACCATATTTTGGTCGCAACCGGAAAAATTGTAGCGTCACAGAATAGAAACAATTATTAACCACTTACAGAATCGTTCACAATGCTTTTTTAAGAGGTGTAATAGACGACAGATGGTATTCAATAAATAAGTGGTTTCATCTAACGTATCCATGCAGAAATGCATGATGCAAGATATTTTGATGTGCAACCTTATTCAGTGATTTTCATGAATTTTGGGTTGACAATTTGGCTATTGTTGTTATATTTTAATGTTAAAATAGGGCTCCAGATTTGTATTTTGTTCAATAGAGATGAATTTATTGTTAATATTTACTTTTGTATTTTTCTTACTTTTTAACTCCGCATTGTTGGCAACGGGCTTGTAAGTAAGCATTTCACTGTAAAGTCTCTAGACCTGTTGTATTCAGCGCATGTGACCAATAAGATTTTATTTGACTAAATATTTATGTTTGCTAATACCAATTTGTAAGTCGCTCTGGATAAGAGCGTCTGCTAAATGACGTAAATGTAAATGTAAATCATAGGCTAATTTATTTGGGGCTAATTCACCACCTGAGTAAGAGGAAACAAAAAAAACACTATAGCTAGATCACTAACTCTAAACATAATACCAGCTGCTTGTAATGCAGCCATGTATTAATCTAACAGTAAATGCAATGTCCTAAAAATACATTGTAGTTGTAGCCTACTACCCACTGTGTATTTCACACTATCTGTATCTCAATGCCATATCAAATGTATTGGCTATAAAATATACTGCTCAAAGAAATTAAAGGAACACTTAAATAACACATCCTAGATCTGAATGAAAGAAATAATCTTATCAAATACTTTTTTTATTTACATAGTTGAATGTGCTGACAACAAAATCACACAAAAATAATCCATGGAAATCCAATTTATCAACCCATGGAGGTCTGGATTTGGAGTCCCACTCAAAATTTAAGTGGAAAACCACACTACAGGCTGATCCATCTTTGATGTAATGTCTTTAAAACAAGTCAAAATGAGGCTCAGTAGTGTGTGTGGCCTCCACGTGCCTGTATGACCTTCCTACAACGCCTGGGCATGCTCCTGATGAGGTGGCGGATGGTCTCCTGAGGGATCTCCTCCCAGACCTGGACTAAAGCATCCGCCAACTCCTGGACAGTCTGTGGTGCAACGTGGCGTTGGTGGATGGAGCGAGACATGATGTCCCAGATGTGCTCAATTGGATTCAGGTCTGGGGAACGGGCGGGCCAGTCCATAGCATCAATGCCTTCCTCTTGCAGGAACTGCTGACACACTCCAGCCGCATGAGGTCTAGCATTGTCTTGCATTAGGATGAACCCAGGGCCAACCGCACCAGCATATGGTCTCACAAGGGGTCTGAGGATCTCATCTTGGTACCTAATGGCAGTCAGGCTACCTCTGGCGAGCGCATGGAGGGCTGTGCGGCCCCCCAAAGAAATGCCACCCCACACCATGACTGACCCACCGCCAAACCGGTCATGCTGGAGGATGTTGCAGGCAGCAGAACATTCTCCACGGCGTCTCCAGACTCCGTCACGTCTGTCACGTGCTCAGTGTGAACCTGCTTTCATCTGTGAAGAGCACAGGGCGCCAGTGGCGAATTTGCCAATCTTGGTGTTCTCTGGCAAATGCCAAACATCCTGCACGGTGTTGGGCTGTAAGCACAACCCCCACCTGTGGACGTCGGGACCTCATACCACCCTCATGGAGTCTGTTTCTGACCGTTTGAGCAGACACATGCACATTTGTGACCTGCTGGAGGTCATTTTGCAGGGCTCTGGCAGTGCTCCTCCTGCTCCTCCTTGCACAAAGGCGGAGGTAGCGGTCCTGCTGCTGGGTTGTTGCCCCCCTACGGCCTCCTCCACGTCTCCTGATGTACTGGCCTGTCTCCTGGTAGCGCCTCCATGCTCTGGACACTACGCTGACAGACACAGCAAACTTTCTTGCCACAGCTCGCATTGATGTGCCATCCTGGATAAGCTGAGCCACTTGTGTGGGTTGTAGACTCCGTCTCATGCTACCACTAGAGTGAAAGCGCCGCCAGCATTCAAAAGTGACCAAAACATCAGCCAGGAAGCATAGGAACTGAGAAGTGGTCTGTGGTCCCCACCTGCAGAACCACTCCTTTATTGGGGGTGTCTTGCTAATTGCCTATAATTTCCACCTGTTGTCTATTCCATTTGCACAACAGCATGTGAAATTTATTGTCAATCAGTGGTGCTTCCTAAGTCGACAGTTTGATTTCACAGAAGTGTGATTGACTTGGAGTTACATTGTGTTGTTTAAGTGTTCCCTTTATTTTTTTGAGCAGTGTAGTTCTATAGAGCACAATATTGAGAGTTGAGAAATAAAAAGTATAGCTACAGAAATCTGAGAACCCTCTCTCTATTTTCAAGTGCGACAACATTAGCTGCTTCCAAATCTGTGTTTCTCCCGCAAATGGATTTTGAAATGTTATAGCCTACAACCAGAAACATTTTTTTACTCCCGGTGCGCAGGGGGGAGGGAGTTAGTGTCTCATCACAGCAGCAGGCCCCAGCGAAACAGGCAGAGGGGCAGGGCAAAAAGTGTCATTACAGGAATCAAATCAAATTTTATTTGTCACATACACATGGTTAGCAGATGTTAATGCGAGTGTAGCGAAATGCTTCTAGTTCCGACCATACAGTAATATCTAACAAGTAATCTAACCTAACAATTTCACAACAACTACCTTACACACACAAGTGTAAAGGAATGAATAAGAATATGTACATTAAAATCTCTCTCTAAAGCTAACTCTCTCTCCTCTGCTCTCATCCTTCTAGACCTATCTGCTGCCTTTGATACTGTGAACCATCAGATCCTCCTCTCCACCCTCTCCGAGTTGGGCATCTCCGGCGCGGCCCACGCTTGGATTGCATCCTACCTGACAGGTCGCTCCTACCAGGTGGCGTGGCGAGAATCTGTCTCCGCACCATGCGCTCTCACCACTGGTGTCCCCCAGGGCTCTGTTCTAGGCCCTCTCCTATTCTCGCTATACACCAAGTCACTTGGCTCTGTCATATCCTCACATGGTCTCTCCTATCATTGCTATGCAGACGACACACAATTAATCTTCTCCTTTCCCCCTTCTGATAACCAGGCGGCGAATCGCATCTCTGCATGTCTGTCAGCTGAACCTCGGCAAGACGGAGCTGCTCTTCCTCCCGGGGAAGGACTGCCCCTTCCATGATCTCGCCATCACGGTTGACAACTCCCTTGTGTCCTCCTCCCAGAGTGCTAAGAACCTTGGCGTGATCCTGGACAACACCCTGTCGTTCTCCACTAACATCAAGGCGGTGACCCGATCCTGTAGGTTCATGCTCTACAACATTCGCAGAGTACGACCCTGCCTCACACAGGAAGCGGCGCAGGTCCTAATCCAGGCACTTGTCATCTCCCGTCTGGATTACTGCAACTCGCTGTTGGCTGGGCTCCCTGCCTGTGCCATTAAACCCCTACAACTCATCCAGAACGCCGCAGCCCGTCTGGTGTTCAACCTTCCCAAGTTCTCTCACGTCACCCCGCTCCTCCGCTCTCTCCACTGGCTTCCAGTTGAAGCTCGCATCCGCTACAAGACCATGGTGATTGCCTACGGAGCTGTTAAGGGAACGGCACCTCCATACCTTCAGGCTCTGATCAGGCCCTACACCCAAACAAGGGCACTGCGTTCATCCACCACTGGCCTGCTGGCCCCCCTACCTCTGAGGAAGCACAGTTCCCGCTCAGCCCAGTCAAAACTGTTCGCTGCTCTGGCACCCCAATGGTGGAACAAGCTCCCTCACGACGCCAGGACAGCGGAGTCAATCACCACCTTCCGGAGACACCTGAAACCCCACCTCTTTAAGGAATACCTAGGATAGGATAAAGTAATCCTTCTAACCCCCCCCCCCCCCCCCCCTTAAAAGATTTAGATGCACTATTGTAAAGTGGTTGTTCCACTGGATATCATAAGCTGAATGCACCATTTTGTAAGTCGCTCTGGATAAGAGCGTCTGCTAAATGACTTAAATGTAAATGTAAATGTAAAATATATGAATGAGTGATGGCCGAACGGCATAGGCAAGATGCAGTAGATGGTATAGAGTACTGTATACAGTGAGGGGAAAAAGTATTTGCTCCCCTGCTGATTTTGTACGTTTGCCCACTGACAAAGAAATGATCAGTCTATAATTTTAATGGTAGGTTTATTTGAACAGTGAGAGACAGAATAACAACAAAAAAATCCTGAAAAATGTCAAAAATATTATAAATTGATTTGCATTTTAATGAGGGAAATAAGTATTTGAACCCTCTGCAAAACATGACTTAGTACTTGGTGGCAAAACTCTTGTTGGCAATCACAGAGGTCAGACATTTCTTGTAGTTGGCCACCAGGTTTGCACACATCTCAGGAGGGATTTTGTCCCACTCCTCTTTCCAGATCTTCTCCAAGTCATTTGAGGCTGACGTTTGGCAACTCGAACCTTCAGCTCCCTCCACAGATTTTCTATGGGATTAAGGTCTGGAGACTGGCTAGGCCACTCCAGGACCTTAATGTGCTTCTTCTTGAGCGACTCCTTTGTTGCCTTGGCCGTGTGTTTTGGGTCATTGTCATGCTGGAATACCCATCCACGACACATTTTCAATGCCCTGGCTGAGGGAAGGAGGTTCTCACCCAAGATTTGACGGGACATGGCCCCGTCCATTGTTCCTTTGATGCGGTGAAGTTGTCCTGTCCCCTTAGCAGAAAAACACCCCCAAAACATAATGTTTCCACCTCCATGTTTGACGGTGGGGATGGTGTTCTTGGGGTCATAGGCAGCATTCCACCTCCTCCAAACACGGCGAGTTGAGTTGATGTCAAAGAGCTCCATTTTGGTCTCATCTGACCACAACACTTTCACCCAGTTGTCCTCTGAATCATTCAGATGTTCATTGGCAAACTTCAGACGGGCATGTATATGTGCTTTCTTGAGCAGGGGGACCTTGCGGGCGCTGCAGGATTTCAGTCCTTCACGGCGTAGTGTGTTACCAATTATCTTGGTGACTATGGTCCCAGCTGCCTTGAGATCATTGACAAGATCCTCCCGAGTAGTTCTGGGCTGATTCCTCACCGTTCTCATGATCATTGCAACTCCACGAGGTGAGATCTTGCATGGAGCCCCAGGCCGAGGGAGATTGACAGTTCTTTTGTGTTTCTTCCATTTGCGAATAATCGCACCAACTGTTGTCGCCTTCTCACCAAGCTGCTTGGCGATGGTCTTGAAGCCCATTCCAGCATGGTGTAGGTCTACAATCTTGTCCCTGACATCCTTGGAGAGCTCTTTGGTCTTGGCCATGGTGGAGAGTTTGGAATCTGATTGATTGCTTGCTTCTGTGGACAGGTGTCTTTTATACAGGTAACAAACTGAGATTAGGAGCACTCCCTTTAAGAGTGTGCTCCTAATCTCTGCTCGTTACCTGTATAAAAGACACCTGGAAGCCAGAAATCTTTCTGGATGATAGCGTGGTGAACAGGCAGTAGCTCGGGTGGTTGTTGTCCTTGAGGGCAGGTAGTTTGCCCCCGGTGATGCGTTGTGCAGACCTCACTACCCTCTGGAGAGCCTTACGGTTGTGGGCGGAGCAGTTGCCGTACCAGGCGGTGATACAGCCCGACAGGATGCTCTCGATTGTGCACCTGTAAAAGTTTGTGAGTGTTTTTGGTGACAAGCCAAATTTCTTGAGCCTCCTGAGGTTGGAGTGGGTCTAGGGTGTCAGGTAGGGTGGAGGTGATATGGTCCTTGACTAGTCTCTCGAAGCACTTCCTGATGACGGAAGTGAGTGCTACAGGGCGGTAGTCATTTAGCTCAGTTACCTTAGCTTTCTTTGGAACAGGAACAATGGTGGCCCTCTTGAAGCATGTGGGAACAGCAGACTGGGATAAGGGTTGATTGAATATGTCCGTAAACACACCATCCAGCTGGTCTGTGCATGCTCTGAGGACGCGGCTGGGGATGCCGTCTGGGCCTGCAGCCTTGCGAGGGTTAACACGATTAAATGTTTTACTCACGTTGGCTGCAGTGAAGGAGAGCCCGCAGGTTTTGGTAGCGGGCCGTGTAAGTGGCACTCTATTGTCCTCAAAGCGAGCAAAGAAGTTGTTTAGTTTGTCTGGGAGCAAGACGTTGGTGTCCGCGACGGGGCTGGTTTTCTTTTTGTAGTCCGTGACTGACTGTAGACCCTGCCACATACCTCTCGTGTCTGAGCCGTTGAATTGCGACTCTACTTTGTCTCTGTACTGATGCTTAGCTTGTTTGATTGCCTTGCGGAGGGAATAGCTACACTGTTTGTATTCGGTCATGTTTCCGGTCACCTTGCCCTGATTAAAAGCAGTGGTTTGCGCTTTCAGTTTTGTGCGAATGCTGCCATCAATCCACGGTTTCTGGTTGGGGAATGTTTTAATAGATGCTGTGGGTACAACATCACCGATGCACTTGCTAATAAACTCGGTCACCGAATCAGCGTATTCATCAATGTTGTTGTTCGACGCTATGCGGAACATATCCCAGTCCACGTGATCGAAGCAATCTTGAAGCGTGGAATCCGATTTGTCAGACCAGCGTTGAACAGACCTGAGCACGGGTGCTTCCTGTTTTAGTTTCTGTCTATAGGCTGGGAGCAACAAAATGGAGTCGTGGTCAGCTTTACCGAAAGAAGGGCGGGGAGGGCCTTATATGCATCGCGGAAGTTAGAATAACAATAATCCAGGGTTTTGCCAGCCCGGGTCACGCAATCGATATGCTGATAAAATTTAGGGAGCTTTGTTTTCAGATCATCCTTGTTAAAATCCCCAGCTACAATAAATGCAGCCTCAGGATATGTGGTTTCCAGTTTATATAGAGTCAAATGAAGTTCGTTCAGGGCCGTCGATGTGTCTGCTTGGGGGGAATATACACGACTGTGATTATGATCGAAGAGAATTCTCTTGGTAGATAATGCGGTCGGCATTTGATTGTGAGGAATTCTAAGTCAGGTGAACAAAAGGACTTGAGTTCCTGTATTTTGTTATGATCACACAACGTCTCGTTAATGATAAGGCATACACCCCCGCCCTTCTTCTTACCAGAGAGATGCTTGTTTCTGTCGGCGCAATACGTGAAGAAACCAGGTGACTGTACCGACTTCGATAGCGTGTCTCGAGTGAGCCATGTTTCCGTGAAACAAAGAACGTTACAGTCTCTGATGTCTCTCTGGAAGGCAACCCTTGCTCGGATTTCGTCTACCTTGTTGTCAAGAGACTGGACATTGGCGAGTAGTATGCTCGGGAGCGGTGCGCAATGTTCCCGTCTACGGAGCCTGACCAGAAGACCGCTCCGTCTGCCCCTTCTGCGGCGCCGTTGTTTTGGGTCGCTGGCTGGGATCCGATCCATTGTCCTGGGTGGTGGGCCAAACAGAGGATCCGCTTCGGGAAAGTCGTATTCCTGGTCGTAATGTTGGTGAGTTGATGTTGCTCTTATATCCAATAGTTCCTCCCGACTGTATGTAATAAAACCTAAGATTTCCTGGGGTAACAATGTAAGAAATAACACATAAAAAAACAAAATACTGCATAGTTTCCTAGGAATGCGAAGCGAGGCGGCCATCTCTGAGGATAATGCGCATTACTGTTTGACCAAATCATGGTTTTAGCCTCCTAAACAAATAGGACGTTTGGAGTAAGATGACCATGTAGAATGAGCAGCAAGCACCGATGCGACTAATACATATTTTTTACTCGCACAGCCAATGTGACTAAACTGTTGCAGTCTGGGGCCCTGATTCTGAATGCAGGTTGCGGGTGATTAAAATTCCAATAGGAACTACTGTACACATAATTTTGCAAGCCAGCAATATGTGACTTGCAGGCCTGTTGTGGCTTGTAAACCAGGAGTTTCAGACCACTGAGTTAGGGTGTAACTAGGCCCTCAAAGAAAGGTCTTATGATATACTGTATGTAATGTATTGTCATAGAGAGACTAACTTAGAGGCACACAGGGAAATATGCAAATAAGGTAGAATACATTCTCAAGTTGAATTGTATGTCCACAACTAATGGATGAGTGAACATACATTTCAACTTGAGAATATGCCCAAATGTTGAGCAAACAAAAAATCCTATTGCAGCTCAACATGTTATATATCTATCGTTACATTGCACTCAGACTGCTAGCCAATACAACTGGATTATTAAGAGAATGTACTTTAGCCTTAGCGTGCCATGAAACTCATTCTGTATGGAGATACAGTCATGGTGGCTGCTAGCTTGAATGTCAATTGGACATCCGCTCTTGTATAATACATAAATAAAGATTAGGCAGGGGCTGTAACAGAGAAGTACACAGGCACACACGCAGGGTTGCACTGAGTCTTTTTGTATCATCATTCAAATGTTCGGTTATGTGATAAAGCTGTAAAAGAGGGAATAGGAATCTCTCTCTCTCTCTCCTCTCTCTCCTCTCTCTCTGTCTCTCTCTTGGTCATCCACGCCCTCTCAATATTTTATTTATTTCTTTACCTTGGTCTCACTCTCTCTAGATCTGTATACTCTCTCCCTCTGTCCCTCTCTCGGTGCTGCACACTGTTTTATGATCTTCAGAAACAGAGCACACACACACGCAAGCATGTGTTTACGAAGCATGCGACAAATGTGATTTGACACGCACACACACACGTCTTGAACCAATACCACAAGCTCCCTGTCACGTATGATGAGTTTTAATCATGCACATGTCAAAGTACAGGCCAAGCTAAAACATGTGTGACCTGTCACAGAGAGATCAATACACAAACAGTGAAATGTCATGGAGAAAGTTCACGCATACTAAATGATACACATGTAGTCTCTCTCTCCACGCTACCAGAGATGAAAGAACAGAAAAAAGGAGTGATGGGAAGATAAAAGAGTGGAAGACACTGATAGTTCACAGATTTGTGTGTGTGTTAGATTACGTTTATTGCGTGTGTGTTTTGTAAGTAATCTGTGTGTTGTGCAACTGTCTTGTGGGACTGGGGTTGTATTGAGTGGAATAAGTACAGAGATGGAGAAACAGGAAGGATAGGAGGAGAGGAACAGAAAGAGAAAGAGAGCAGTAAACAGAGAGAGAGAGAGAGAGAGAGAGAGAGAGAGAGAGAGAGAGAGATACAGAGACAGAGGAGAGAGGGAGAGACAGAAAGAAAGAAAGAGAGGAAGGGAGCAGAGAGAGAGTGAGCTTGGAAAGGAGAGGAGAAAAGAAGAGCAGATGAGAGAATAGACAAGGATAATGTGAAGAAGGAAAGAGAGAGGGTAGAAGAGAAGGTGAGACAGAGAGAGTAGAAGAGAAGAAGAGATAAAGAGAGAGATTGAGAAAGATAAATTATAGAAGACAGAAAACCAAGAAAACGACACAAACCCAACAAAAAGTAACAAAATCTAGACACAACTTCCTTTCTCCCCCGCTCCCCCTCTCCTCTCCTCTCCCCTCTCCTCTCCCCTCTCCTCTCCTCTCCCCTCTCCACTCACCATAAACTGCACGTTGTCGAAGCCGTTGGCCAGTAGGTGGTTCTCGTATTGGACCAGTCCAATGCTGTCCAGCCATTGGCCCACAGACTGCATGGGGCACCGGGGACCTATGAGGGGGTGAAGGGGCAGACGCTTCAGGAGGGAGTAGCCATCCACCCGGTAACACCGGCAGTCAGGCTGGGAGAGCTGGCACTGCCACATCATGTTGCGGGCAATGTGGCTGTCGAACGAGCCCGCCATGGTAGAGGATGAGTGTGGAGGAGAGGGGAAAGAGAGGGGGAGGATGGTACGATGGATGGGGGGGTTGGGGTTAGGCTTGGCTGAGGGTTATGAGCATGGCTGCGGGGAGAGGATGGAGGGGCGAAGCATGCTAGGGTGCTGGGGCACAAGGGGGATAAGTTTAGGGTGGTTGGAGGTAGATCCAGGGATTTGGAAAAGAGGGGAGAGGGCTAAGGTTAGATCCAGAGAAGAGGTGCCGTCCTGGGGGTAAGATCCATGAGAGAGAGGGTGCAGAGGCTGGGAGGTGGTAAGATAGATCCGATAGATGCGTGTGTCTTGCTGCTGCTGCTGCTTTCCTTTCACGCTCTCAGCTGTTGCTCCTGCCTGCCTGTTCGCTTCGCTTGTGTATGTGTACGAGTGTGTGTGCGTGTGTATGTGTGTGTGTGTGTGAGCAGGAGCGAGAGAGAAAGAAGGAGATAGGGAGAGCTGCCTGCTTGGTAGAATTCTCTTTATCAAGTACTCCCACACTCAACTGGATGCAGCCTCCTCTCTCTCTCTCTCTGCTCTCCCCCGCTCTCTCTCTCTCCACTCTGCCTTCCTCTCCCATTCTCCCCTCCTCTTTCTATCCTCCCTCCCTTCTCCTGTTTCTCACTCACTCTCTCTCCCTCCCTCGATCTCTCTGCTCTCCCTTCTCTCTCCCTCCCTCGATCTCTGTCTCTGTCTCTGTCTCTGTCTCTCTCTCTCTCTCTCTCTCTCTCTCTCTCTCTCTCTCTCTCTCTCTCTCTCTCTCTCTCTCTCTCTCTCTCTCTCTCTCTCTCTCTCTCTCTCTCTCTCTCTCTCTCTCTCTCTCTCTCTCTCTCTCTCTCTCTCTCTCTCTCTCTCTCTCTCTCTCTCTCATCTTGGTTCTCCCTCTATCGCTCCCTTTCCCTTCTCTCTCTCTCCGTCGATATCTCTCTCCCCCCTCTCTCTCACCCTCTCTGTCCCCCTCTATCTCAGTGCCATGCTCAGATAGCAATAGCCATCAGATGAGCCTGAGCTGAGCTGCCCCAACACACACAATGTGGGTGCGGGTGCATGTGCGTTGGTGGGAGACAGCAGGTTTAGCACATAGCGCAAACAGCATTTCTCAAAGTGGTTACCATGGTAAGGGAATGCTTCACATGCACAGGAGAGAAGAGGCGGGAGGAAAGAGATAAGGGGAAATAGAGAGAGAGAGAGAGAGAGAGAGAGAGAGAGAGAGAGAGAGGAGAGAGAGAGGAGGCAGGAGGATGGAGAAAGAAGGGGGAAGATAGAGGGAAAGAGGAGGAGAGAGAGGTGAGAGGGGAGAGAATGAGATAGAGGAGAAAGGAGGTGTGTGGAAGTTCAGTGCAGTTTCTGACTATCTGTTTACCTGCATTATTCTCCTTGATCCCTTCTGAGCCCGTGCCAGTGCTGATGCCAGCCCCAATGGAGCTCATTATCTTATCAATCTGAATGGAGAGAAGGATAGAAGTGAGGAGAGAGGAGAGAGAGAGAAGAGAGAAGAGAGAGGAGAGAAGAGAGAGGAGAGAGAGAGAGAGGAGAGAGAGGAGAGAGAGAGGAGAAAGAGAGTTGCAATTTAGAAAATGTTCATGCTGTATCTCTAGCTGCCTATATGTAAATTGGTGACATGGTCGTTATAAATTCTAATGAATGGCAATCAATCACCTTTGAAATGTATTGAGTTGACAGGCAAGGAGGACAGAGGAGACTGAAGGAGGAAAGGGGGAGATTCGGAGGAATGAGGAAGAAGAGGGAGAGAAAGGAGGAGAGAAGATGGATGGGAAAGCATGAAAGAGAGAGAAAGAGAGAGAAAGAGTAACCATCTAGGTTACCTTTAAGCTCGTCTACAGGAGGATTCCACAGCAGGAATCTGACCCTAGACCTGCTGTTAAGCACTCAACTGTGCAGCGCAGCACCATACATCTGACAGGCTCAATGACTGCCTATGGGGGCTACCACATGATTGCCAACTCACTGATCTAAGATCAGAGAGCTCACCCAAATTACACAATTCCTCATTTTAAAGTAGTCTATGGAATGGGAAAATTGGGATTCCCACATTGGGTTTGAGTACAAAAGCAATAGATCACTATTTCCTAAAGTTAGCAACACAGCTAAGAGTGAATGGATCCCATGTAGCCTACACTTGTTTACAGCACTGCATCATTTTCAGGGTCAGGAAAACAGTACTTTTGTAATTTAAAGGAGAAATCTGCAGCTGAAACAATTACAAAGCGTTCTTCCCGCCACTGTTTCTGTAAGAAGCTGCGGGATGGGACTACAGAACTATAACCACTTTAATTCATAGAAAGAGCTACGGACTGAACAGACATCAAAATGATAGTTTTAACCATGTTTTGAGGCTATATCGTACCTGTTACATTTCATTTGTTTACAAACACTGGAGTAAAACACGCTTATATTCTGGGTTCTGATGGGGTACGACAGTTGAACTAAGCTCATGAGGCATTTATAAGTTACATTCTCCAAGAATCAATGGGAACATATAATTGGTTTATAAGTCCAAAAACAGATGCATCAACAGCAGATTGCCTGTTTAAGAGCACTATCTATATAAGAACATACAGATCTTTAGTGAGCCTTCCTTTGTGGGCAGCCTCTTGCTTATAGCAGAACTGTCTCTTGCATTTCTTCTCAAAATAGAACAAACACACAACATGACCAAAAATATGTGGACACCTGCTAGTCGAACATCTCATTCCAAAATCATGGGCATTAATATGGAGTTGGTCCCTTCTTTGCTGTTATAACAGCCTCCAGTCTTCTGGGAAAACTTTCCACTAGATGTTGGAACATTGCTGTGGGAACTTGCTTCCATTCAGCCATAAAAGCATTTGTGAGGTGGGGCACTGATGTTGGGTGATTAGGCCTGGCTCGCAGTCGGCATTCCAGTTCATCCCAAAGGTGTTTGAAGGGGTTGAGGTCATGGCTCTGTGCAGGCCAGTCATGTTCTTCCACACCTGTTGCCACAAAGTTGGAAGCACATAGTCATCTAGAATGCCATTGTATGCTGTAGCATTACGATTTCCTTTCACTGGAACTAAGGAGCCAAAAACATGAAAAACAGCCCCAGGCCATTATTCCTCCTCCACCAAACTTTACAGTTGGCACTATGCATTCGGCAGATAGCGCTCTCCTGGAATCCGCCAAACCCAGATTTGTCAATCGGAATGCCAGATGGTGAGGTGTGATTCATCACTCCAGAGAACGCGTCTCCACTGCTCCAGAGTCCAATGGCGGTGAGCTTTACACCACCCTAGCCGACACTTGCCATTACGCATGGTGATCTTAGGCTTGTGTGTGGCTGCTTGGCCATGGAAACCCACTTCATGAAGCTCCTGACAAACAGTTCTTGTGCTGACGTTGCTTCCAGAGTCAGTTTGGAACTCAGTAGTGAGTGTTGCAACCGAGGAATATAAGTTTTACGCACTACACGCTTCAGTGGTCCCGTTCTGTGAGCTTGTGTGGCCTACCACTTTGTGGCTGAGCCGTTGTTGCTCCTAGACATTTCCACTTGACTATAACACCCCCTTACAGTTGACCGGGGCAGCTCTAGCAGAGCAGAGCAGAAATTTGACAAACTGACTTGTTGGAAAGGTGGCATCCTATGACGGTGCCACGTTGAAAGTCACTGAGCGCTTCAGTAAGGCCATTCTACTGCCAATGTTTGTCTATGGAGATTGCGTGGCTGTGTGCTCGATTTTATACACATGTCAGGTGTGGCTGAAATAGACGAATCTACTCGTTTGAATAGGTGTCCACCTAGTTTTCTAAATAAAGTGTAGATTTCCTTTCTTTTCCCAGCGCTCCCATTCTGTGTTTTCCCGAAGCAGGTAATTAAATATGACCCTTCTCTCTATGATTGCTGCAGATTAATAGAAGAATCTATAGGTAATTTATCATCATCATTCAGCCTCTATAGAATTGTATGGCGTGTGCAATGTATGGCAAACCATCGCTAATGTCACGTCCTGACCTGAGAGAGACGGTTTATTTCTCTATGTTGTTAGGTCAGGGTGTGGGGTGGGCATTCTATGCTTTATATTTCTATGTTTTGGCCAGGTATGGTTTCCAATCAGAGGCAGCTCCCTATCGTTATCTCTGATTGGGAACCATACTTAGGCAGCCCTTTTTCCCTCCTTGAGTTGTGGGATCTTATTTTTGTACTGCTCGTTATAGCCTGCAAGACGTGACGGTCGTTTGTCATTTGTTTATTATTTTGTTTAAGTGTTCTGATTTAAAATAAATATAAAGATGAACACTCACCACGCTACACTTTGGTCTACTCCTTTGGACGATCAGTACAGAAGATCCCACCACCAAAGAACCAAGCAGCGTGGGCAGGATGACTGGACATGGGAGGACATCCTGGATGGCAAAGGATCCTGGACGTGGGAGGAGATCCAGGCCGGAAGGGATAGCCTCCCATGGGAACAGGTGGAAGCAGCGAGGGAGGAACAGCGACAAGATCGACAGGCAAGGCAACAACGGAAGCCCGAGAGGCATCGGCCAAATGTTTTGGGGGGGAGCACATGGGGAGATTGGCGAAGTCGGGGTTGAGACCTGAGCCAACTCCCCGTGCTTACCGTGGGGAGCAAGTGACCGAGCAAGCACCGTGTTATGCGGTGATGCGCACTGTGTCGCCAGTGCGCACTCACAGCTCGGTGCGCTCGGTGCAAGCTCCTCACCATTGCCGTGCTAGAGTTGGCTGTCAGCCAGGAAGAAGTGCGCCGGCTCAGCGTTCCTGGTCTCCAGTGCGTCTCTTCGGCCCAGGTTATCCTGCGCCTGCTCTACGCACGGTACCCCCCGTTCACCAGCACAAACCAGTTTGTCCTGTGCCAGCGCTCCACCCTTGCTGGGCTAAAATAACCATCCAGCCAGGACGGGGTGTGCCAGCCCTAAGCTCCAGACCTCCAGTGCGCCTCCACGGCCCAGTATACCCTGTGCCTGCTCTGCGCACCCAGTCTCCTGTGCGTCTCCCCAGTCCGGTGAGACCGGTTCCAGCTCCACGTAGGAAGCCTCCAGTGATGATCTGTGGTCTGAAGCCTCCAGTGATGATCCGTGGCACGAAGCCTCCAGTGATGATCCATGGCCCGGAGCCTGTAGGGATGATCCATGGCAAGAAGCCTGTAGGGATGATCCATGGCACAGAGCCTCCAGTGATGATCCATGGCCCGGAGCCTGTAGGGATGATCCATGGCATGAAGCCTCCAGTGATGATCCATGGCCCGGAGCCTGTAGGGATGATCCATGGCAAGAAGCCTGTAGGGATGATCCATGGCCCGGAGCCTGTAGAGATGATCCATGGCACGGAGCCTCCAGTGATGATCCATGGCACAAAGCCTCCAGTGATGATCCATGGCGCGGAACCTACAGCGACGCTCTCCGGTCCGGAGCCTCCAGCGACGTTCTCCGCTAACATCAAGGCGGTGACCCGATCCTGTAGGTTCATGCTCTACAACATTCGCAGAGTACGACCCTGCCTCACACAGGAAGCGGTGCAGGTCCTAATCCAGGCACTTGTCATCTCCCGTCTGGATTACTGCAACTCGCTGTTGGCGGGGCTCCCTGCCTGTGCCATTAAACCCCTACAACTCATCCAGAACGCCGCAGCCCGTCTGGTGTTCAACCTTCCCAAGTTCTCTCACGTCTCCCCGCTCCTCCGCACACTCCACTGGCTTCCAGTTGAAGCTCGCATCTGCTACAAGACCATGGTGCTTGCCTACGGAGCTGTGAGGGGAACGGCACCTCCGTACCTTCAGGCTCTGATCAGTCCCTACACCCAAACAAGGGCACTGCGTTCATCCACCTCTGCCCTGCTCGCCTCCCTACCTCTGCGGAAGCACAGCTCCCGCTCAGCCCAGTCAAAACTGTTCGTTGCTCTGGCACCCCAATGGTGGAACAAGCTCCCTCACGACGCCAGGACAGCGGAGTCAATCACCACCTTCCGGAGACACCTGAAACCCCACCTCTTTAAGGAATACCTGGGATAGGATAAAGTAATCCTTCTAACCTACCCCCGCTATTGTAAAGTGGTTGTTCCACTGGATATCATAAGGTGAATGCACCAATTTGTAAGTCGCTCTGGATAAGAGCGTCTGCTAAATGACGTAAATGTAAATGTAAATGAAAAACTGGGATCATCACAGCCCTACTATACAGCATGTGAAAAACTCGGGTCATCACAGCCCTACTATACAGCATGTGAAAAACTGGGATCATCACAGCCCTACTATACAGCATGTGAAAAACTGGGATCATCACAGCCCTACTATACAGCATGTGAAAAACTGGGATCATCACAGCCCTACTATACAGCATGTGAAAAACTGGGATCATCACAGCCCTACTATACAGCATGTGAAAAACTGGGATCATCACAGCCCTACTGTACAGCATGTGAAAAACTGGGGACATCACAGCCCTACTATACAGCATGTGAAAAACTGGGATCATCACAGCCCTACTGTACAGCATGTGAAAAACTGGGGTCATCACAGCCCTACTATACAGCATGTGAAAAAGTGGGATCATCACAGCCCTACTATACAGCATGTGAAAAAGTGGGATCATCACAGCCCTACTATACAGCATGTGAAAAACTGGGATCATCACAGCCCTACTATACAGCATGTGAAAAACTGGGATCATCACAGCCCTACTGTACAGCATGTGAAAAACTGGGATCATCACAGCCCTACTATACAGCATGTGAAAAACTGGGATCATCACAGCCCTACTATACAGCATGTGAAAAACTGGGATCATCACAGCCCTACTATACAGCATGTGAAAAACTGGGATCATCACAGCCCTACTGTACAGCATGTGAAAAACTGGGATCATCACAGCCCTACTGTACAGCATGTGAAAAACTGGGATCATCACAGCCCTACTATACAGTATGTGAAAAACTGGGATCATCACAGCCCTACTATACAGCATGTGAAAAACTGGGATCATCACAGCCCTACTATACAGCATGTGAAAAACTGGGATCATCACAGCCCTACTATACAGCATGTGAAAAACTGGGATCATCACAGCCCTACTATACAGCATGTGAAAAACTGGGATCATCACAGCCCTACTATACAGCATGTGAAAAACTGGGATCATCACAGCCCTACTATACAGCATGTGAAAAACTGGGATCATCACAGCCCTACTATACAGCATGTGAAAAACTGGGATCATCACAGCCCTACTATACAGCATGTGAAAAACTGGGATCATCACAGCCCTACTATACAGCATGTGAAAAAGCCATATGATCATACACATCAATTAGATCACGCATGTCAAACACACCCAGTATATTAGCCAATCAGCTTAAGTGTTTTGTTGCTATGTTCAGGAGTGCAGAATCCAGTCTAGAACAAGGCTCTACACTAATGATGATGTTTTGGACTGTAAAGTGGCAATTAGTGAGGTTGATATCTTTCTAATGAATTGTATAGGCTGATTATATGTGTATGGAAGAGGTGGCTTAATGTGTGTGTGTTACTGGGTGTGTTACTGGGTGTGTTACTGGGTGTGTTACTGGGTGTGTCCCTGGGTGTGTTACTGGGTGTGTTACTGGGTATGAAGCTGGCCGTCTTTTCCTGCATATCTTAATGTTAGGGCTAGGGGGCAGCATTTGCACGTCTGGATAAAAAAAATGTACCCGATTTAATCTGGTTACTAATCCTACCCAGTAACTAGAATATGCATATACTTATTATATATGGATAGAAAACACTCTAAAGTTTCTAAAACTGTTTGAATGGTGTCTGTGAGTATAACAGAACTCATTTGGCAGGCAAAACCCTGAGACATTTTCTGACAGGAAGTGGATACCTGATGTGTTGTATTACCTTTAAACCTATCCCATTGAAAAACACAGGGGCTGAGGAATATTTTGGCACTTCCTATTGCTTCCACTAGATGTCACCAGCCTTTACAAAGTGTTTTGAGTCTTCTGGAGGGAGATCTGACCGAACAAGAGCCATGGAACGATGATGTCCCATTAGACACCTGGCGCGCGAGTTCATGTTGGGTACCCTCGTTCCAATACGTTATAAAAGAGTATGCATTCGTCCACCTTGAATATTATTCATGTTCTGGTTAAAAAAGGCCCTAATGATTTATGCTATACAACGTTTGACATGTTTGAACGAACGTAAATATATTTTTTCCCCTCGTTCATGACGAGAAGTCCGGCTGGCTTAGATCATGTGCTAACAAGACGGAGATTTTTGGACATAAATGATGAGCTTTTTTGAACAAAACTACATTCGTTATGGACCTGTGATACCTGGAAGTGACATCTGATGAAGAGAATCAAAGGTAATGGATTATTTACATAGTATTTTCGATTTTAGATCTCCCCAACATGACGTCTAGTCTGTATCGCAACGCGTATTTTTCTGGGCGCAGTGCTCAGATTATTGCAAAGTGTGATTTCCCAGTAAGGTTATTTTTAAATCTGGCAAGTTGATTGCGTTCAAGAGATGTAAATCTATAATTCTTTAAATGACAATATAATATTTTACCAATGTTTTCTAATTTTAATTATTTAATTTGTGACGCTGACTTGACTGCCGGTTATTGGAGGGAAACGATTTCCTCAACATCAATGCCATAGTAAAACGCTGTTTTTGGATATAAATATGAACTTGATAGAACTAAAAATGCATGCATTGTCTAACATAATGTCCTAGGAGTGTCATCTGATGGAGATTGTAAAAGGTTAGTGCATCATTTTAGCTGGTTTTATGGTTTTGGTGACCCTGTCTTTGACTTGACAAAACATTACACACAACTCTTGTAAATGTACTGTCCTAACATACTCTAAATTTATGCTTTCGCCGTAAAACCTTTTTGAAATCGTAAAACGTGGTTAGATTAAGGAGATGTTTATCTTTCAAAGGGTGTAAAATAGTTGTATGTTTGAAAAATTTGAATTTTGACATTTATTTGGATTCAAATTTGCCGCTCTTGAAATGCACCTGCTGTTGATGGAGTGCACCACAGGTGGCACGCTAGCGTCCCACCTAGCCCATAGAGGTTAACATCGGTCACCTCTCAAAACACACCCAAGAAAAGCATTAGTGGTGGTGTGTGTGGTGTGTGCTGGTGTGTGTGTGTCTGTCTGTGTGTGTGATCACTGACCAGAAGATCATTTGGCTGTGAGTCAGTGTGTATAATATTTCTCAACAATGGAAATAAACACATGGATCACATTAAAAGTATGTCAGTGGGACTTTACCACCACCCGTACACCACCCCTGGGCAGACGGACACACACACACACACACACACACACACACACACACACACACACACTACCGCTTTTCTTGGGATGCCTTTACTTTCTATTTCTCTCTCTCTCTCCATCGCTGCATGTATTTTTCATACCTTTTTTCTTATTCAATCTCCTCTCTTTTCTTAATTTCCTCTCACCTATTTTTTTTTACTTTATAGAAGAGAAAGTAAAGTAACCTGGACATTCATGTCGTTTTTCTCCTGGACCAGAAACTAATTGTGTAGAACAGACTCACAGAAAATTGACCACGTCTTAATAGACCACGTCAAATCATTTCTTCTTTGTTTAAGTTCTAGACATGACATTTCTATCTGACTGAACAGCAGCCACAGCGCTGCTTCTCTCACCTCCTCCCATTCAGCAGTGAAGGAGGGTGTTCTCTCTAGCTGGCCCCCAGGACTGGCGGTGTCCCCTGGGCTAGGGCTTCCTCTCGGCCCCTGGCCCCTAGCCCCCGACCCCCAGTGGTACTCCTCCTGAAAGAGACCGTCAACACACTGTCCATTACATCTACGTTTAACAATGGATCCATCAATTGGATAAATATCATTTATCAAGTTGGACAACTGTCTGTGGCTTGACGCAAATTCTAAGGTGAGGTTCTGTAACTGTCATTCCCACAATGGTAAACAAACATTACATTTACCAAGACCCACCCTCTCAGTGTAATAAGCCTGGGGCAGTACTTTTAACCGCAATTCATATTACACCTGGCATTTCACACAAGATAAAGAGGGAATGGTCAAAATAACAGCACTGTTTCTCCATTACAACGGGATATAAACAGAACAACAGAACGTACCTGTATGGGCGACACAGCCAGCAGGTTGGAGTCAGACTTGGACAGTGACTTGGAGAGCTTTAAGTCCAGCACACTGCGAGGTATGGATCTCATCCTGCCCAGGGTAAAGGCCCTGTCCTCGTACCCAGACGCCGGTGCCCCCTCCCTGGGTCCGCCAGCTCCCGACACACCCCCCCTCACCACCACCGCCTCCCCGTTCCAACCATACGGCGAGGAGGAGGAGGAGGAGGGCGAGGCGTTCTGGGAGTTCTGGTTAACCCGGGTGTGGAAGATGGTGCGATAGACTACCTGAGGTTTGGGGGGTCTGTCGTCTTTGAGGGGGTCTTTGGGGGTCTTCAGAGCCAACGCCTCGTTTCCTGTGTGAGGGATAATGAGGGGCGGTGGCAGTCCAATTCCTAATTCAGGGGGCTGGGTTACTGAAGCGAGGTTGCCGTGGTTACCGAGCGTGGTTACCGGGCTGGTGTGGGGGTCCGAGGGGGTGTGTTTTGGGGCTTTGGGGTTGGTGTTGGAGGTGTAGAGGTGGTAGGGTGTGTCCGGCGTCTCGCAGGCCGGTGAGGAGCCGTGGAGGAGGCCGGCGAACTCTACAGGGACGAGGCTCTGTCGTCGGTCGTCTGGTAGTGGGAGTGTATTGGAAGAGGCGGGGGGAGGGTTCTGCTGGTACGGCCCGTTGTCTGAGGAGAGAAAACACACACAAGTTAATGTTGGAGTGCACCACACACACATTCCAGGTCCAACACACATACACAGACCCACAGATTGGTTGCACACAGTAACCAATCTATGAGATCTCTCTCTCTCGTGCTAACATGGCGACCGTAAAAGGTGCACCACACCCACACCATATCCACACCACATCCATACCATATCCATACCAATCTAGAAAAACACACAGCAATCCAGAGGAAAGAGGATCTATGTTAAAACAACTAGAGAAAAACACATCAGAATCAGGATTAAACGAGAGAGTTCAAATAAAGGTTAAAAAACAAAAGAGACAGAAGAATGATAGAGGGAAACATACATCTGCTGCTGCCCTGTCAAGATGCAGGCTCCTACGGTACACACAACACAACTCCTGACAGGTCTGACACGGCTGCCTGGTCAACATCACTGTGTGTGTGTGAGAGAGAAAAGAGAGAGAGAGAGAGAGAGAGAGAGAAAAGAGAGAGAGAGAGAGAGAGAGAGAGAGAGAGAGAGAAAAGAGAGAGAGAGAAAAGAGAGAGAGAAAAGAGAGAGAGAGAGAGAGAGAGAGAAAAGAGAGAGAGAGAGAGAGAGAGAGAGAGAGAGAGAAAAGAGAGAGAGAGAGAGAGAGAGAGAGAGAAAAGAGAGAGAGAAAAGAGCGAGAGAAAAGAGAGAGAGAGAGAGAGAGAGAGAGAGAGAGAGAGCGAAAAGAGAGAGAGAGTGAGAGAGAGCGAGAGAGAAAAGAGAGAGAGAAAAGAGAGACAGAGAGAGCACGTGTGTGATGTATCAGTGTGTCTGGCCCATTGACTGAGTTCTGTGAGGTGTACTTAGAGCCAAATGGATGCTTTGAGAGAGACAGCCACTGTCTGTGTGCAGTGGGGTGAAAGAGGGATTGGGAGACAGAGAGAGGAGAGTCTTTCTGGTCTAACTCAGAAAGAGTGCTGGCCCGTATATCTATGTATGTGTGTGTGTATGTATGTGTGTA
The DNA here is from genome assembly GCF_965601325.2 of Salmo salar. Taxonomy (NCBI): domain Eukaryota; kingdom Metazoa; phylum Chordata; class Actinopteri; order Salmoniformes; family Salmonidae; genus Salmo; species Salmo salar. The sequence continues at coordinate 64,244,961 of NC_138307.1, read as the reverse complement.
TGTGTGTGATTCTGCCCGGGGATGGTGTACAGTGTTCTATTTAGTCTTCGTGCACGTACAGTGTCATCCTGAGGTCGCTGAGTACATTTTCCTCCAATTCAAATTTCTAAAGCTTTATTGTCCATTCTTTTCATACACTCAATGCCCTACTCCAATATTCACCACAGATTTACAATGAGATTTGAGAGAGATTAACCTCAAGAAACAGACAAACAGATATGCAGCCAAACAGAGCTGTGTGAATCAGTGTGTCTAATATCAGTGAGCAAAACTATGATCAGCAGGACAACATGGTCTGTGGTGTGTGTGTGTGTGTGTGTGTGTGTGTGTGTGTGTGTGTGTGTGTCTCTGTATGTGTGTATAACCAAGTATAATACCATGGTGGATACACAGACATTTACACAGTACCATGGTGGATACACGCACAATTACACAGTACCATGGTGGATACACAGATAATTACACAGTACCATGGTGGATACACAGATAATTACACAGTACCATGGTGGATACACAGATAATTACACAGGACCATGGTGGATACACAGATAATTACACAGGACCATGGTGGATACACACACAATTACACAGTACCATGGTGGATACACAGATAATTACACAGTACCATGGTGGATAGACAGATAATTACACAGTACCATGGTGGATACACAGATAATTACACAGTACCATGGTGGATAGACAAATAATTACACAGTACCATGGTGGATAGACAGATAATTACACAGTACCATGGTGGATAGACAGATAATTACACAGTACCATGGTGGATAGACAAATAATTACACAGTACCATGGTGGATACACAGATAATTACACAATTCCAATGTTTGATACACAGATAATTACACAGTACCATGGTGGATACACAGATAATTACACAGTACCATGGTGGATACACAGATAATTACACAATTCCAATGTTTGATACACAGATAATTACACAGTACCATGGTGGATAGACAGATAATTACACAGTACCATGGTGGATACACAGATAATTACACAGTACCATGGTGGATACACAGATAATTACACAGTACCATGGTGGATACACAGATAATTACACAGTACCATGGTGGATAGACAGATAATTACACAGTACCATGGTGGATACACAGATAATTACACAGTACCATGGTGGATACACAGATAATTACACAGTACCATGGTGGATACACAGATAATTACACAGTACCATGGTGGATAGACAGATAATTACACAGTAAAGCTCTGAGAGGGAGACTGAATTTTATTGGATCTCACATGAGTCTGTTGGTTCTAATAACATAATTGGATAATGTTATGCACATATGCATCTTATAATCTATAAATACATAAAAAGATTAGTCATTAGCTGGATACATCAGGGGAGATGCTGGTGCCAGGAAATGGATGAAGGACTGGTGTGTGTGTGTGTGTGTGTGTGTGTGTGTGTGTGTGTGTGTGTGTGTGTGTGTGTGTGTGTGTGTGTGTGTGTGTGTGTGTGTGCATACAGTGTATTCACAAAGTATTCAGACCCCTTGGCTTTTTCCACATTTTGTTACATTATAGCCTTATTCTAAAATGAATTAAATAATTTTTCCTCGTCAATCTATTCCTATGTCAATCTAATCCCTACCAAGCAAAGAGGCAGCAACTGTTCATAGAGTGGAACTGAGAAAAATGGCTTTTATTTACCTTGGTTTCACAGCAACTTTATGCATTTACTGCTAACATGACCCCCCCATTCTCCAAAACACAATACAATAGAGGAAGGATACTTATCCACATGACAAAGCATGTATTTAATGTGGCAAAAATGACATTAACTAATTTTCGACCAAATGAGCAGTTACTGCCTTTCTTCTAGGTAGGGCAGTATACACAATACCCCACAATGACAAAGGAAAAACAGGTTTTTAAAAATTGTAGAAAATGTACACATTATATATATAAAAATAAAAATAAACTGAAATATCCTATTTACATAAGTATTCAGACACTTTACACAGTACTTTGTTGAAACACCTTTGGCATCGATTACAGGCTTGAGTCTACTTGGGTATGACGCTACAAGCTTGGCACACCTGTATTTGGGGAGTTTCTCCCATTCTTCTCTGCAGATCCTCTAAAGCTCTGTCAGGTTGGATGGGGAGCATCGCTGCACAGCTATTTTCAAGTCTCTCTAGAGATGTTCGATTGGGTTCAAGTCCGGGCTCTGGCTGGGCCACTCAATGACATTCAGAGACTTGCCCCGAAGCCACTCCTGCGTAGTCTTGGCTGTGTGCTTAGGGTCGTTGTCCTGTCGGAAGGTGAACCTTCACCCCAGTCTGAGGTCCTGAGCACTCTGGAGCAGGTTTTCATCAAGGATCTCTCTGTACTTTGTTCCGTTCATAGTTCCTTCAATCCTGACTAGTCTCCCAGCCCCTGTCGCTGAAAAACATCCCCACAGCATGATGCTGCCACCACCATATTTCCTCCAGCCGTGATGCTTGGCAGTCAGGCCAAAGAGTTCAATCTTGGTTTCATCAGACTAGATAATCTTGATTTTCCTTTAGGGGGCTGTCATGTGCCTTTTATTGAGGAGAGGCTTCCATCAGGCCACTCTATCATAAAGGCCTAACTGGTGGAGTGCCTCAGAGATGGTTGTCCTTCTGGAAGGTTCTCCCCTCTCCACAGAGAAACTCTGGAGCTCTGTCAGATAGACCATCAGGTTCATGGTCACCTCCCTGACCAAAGCCCGTCTCCCCCGATTGTTCAGTTTGGCTGGGCGGACAGCTCTAGGAAGAGTCTTGGTGGTTTCAAACTTCTTCCATTTAAGAACAATGGAGACCATTGTGTTCTTGGGGACCTTCAATGCTGCAGAAATGTTTTGGTACCCTTCCCCAGATCTGTGCCTCGACACAATCCTGTCTCGGAGCTCTATGGACAATTCTAAAAACCTCATGGCTTGGTTTTTGCTCTGACATGCACTGTCAACTGTGGGACCTTATATAGACAGATGTGTGCCTTTCCAAATCATGTCCAATCAATTTAATTTACCACAGGTGGACTCCAATCAAGTTGTAGAAACATCTCAAGGATGACCAATGGAAACAGGATGCACCTGAGCTCTATTTTGAGTCTCATAGCAATTAGAAACGTGGAAAAAGTCAAGGGGTCTGAAAACTTTCAGAATGCACTGTATATAGAGACAGAGCGAGAGAGACAGAGAAAGAAAGAGAGACAGAGAGAGAGACAGAGAGAGTGAGACAGAGAGAGAGAGGGACTGAGAGAGAGAGAGAGGAGAGAGAGAGAGAGAGAGAGAGAGAGAGAGAGAGAGAGAGGGACTGAGAGAGAGAGAGAGAGAGAGAGAGAGAGAGAGGGGACTGAGAGAGAGAGAGAGAGAGAGAGAGAGAGAGAGAGAGAGAGAGGGACAGAGAGAGAGAGAGAGAGCGCGAGAGAGAGCAGCAGTTTGTGTGTGCGCATCTGTGTGCCTCAGTGGGCAATGCTCTCTCTCCCTGGCTGTTGTCAGAGTGTGTTAAGACTGTGTACCAGCCCCTCCACTGATAAGCATCACATCACTAACACTCACAGAGCAAGAGAGAGAGCTAGAGAAAGCAAGAGAAAACAATTCAAGTGGGAGAGAGATAAGGAAGACGAGAGACAGACCACAGAAAGAGAGAGCGAGAGCGAGCGAGAGACAGAGCGAGCGAGAGACAGAGCGAGCGAGAGACAGAGTGAGCGAGAGAGCGACAGAGCGAGCGAGAGACAGAGCGAGAGACAGAGCGAGAGACAGAGCGAGAGACAGCGCGAGAGACAGCGCGAGAGACAGCGCGAGAGACAAAACGAGAGACAGAGAGACAGAGAGACAGAGCGAGAGAGCGAGAGACAGAGCGAGAGACAGAGCGAGAGACAGAGCGAGAGACAGAGCGAGAGAGAGAGAGAGCGAGAGAGAGCGAGAGACAGCACGAGAGACAGCACGAGAGACAGCACGAGAGACAGAGCGAGAGACAGAGAGACAGAGCGAGAGAGAGAGACAGAGCGAGAGACAGAGCGACAGTGAGAGAGAGCGACAGAGCGACAGAGAGAGCGACAGAGAGACAGAGCGACAGAGCGACAGAGCGAGAGACAGAGAGACAGACAGACAGACAGACAGACAGACAGACAGACAGACAGACAGACAGACAGACAGACAGACAGACAGACAGACAGACAGACAGACAGACAGACAGACAGACAGACAGACAGACAGAGCAAGAGAGCGCGAGAGAAAGAGAGAATCACTAAAACAATACAGAAATACACTACGGAAAAAGAAGGAACAGCACGTCAAAAATCAGCTCAATGTAATTGAAGAATCCAGAGACTCTAACCACTTCTGGGATAATTGGAAAACTCTAAACAAACAACAACACGAAGAGTTATCTATCCAAAACGGAGATGTATGGATAAAATACTTGTCCAATCTTTTTACCTCTATAACAAAGAACAAACAGCAAAAACATACACATGACTAAATACAAATCTTAGAATCAACTGTTAAAGACTACCAGAACCCCACTGGATTCTCCAATTACATTGAATGAACTACAGGACAAAATACAAACCCTCCAACCTAAAAAGGCCTGTGGTGTTGATGGTATCCTCAATGAAATGATCAAATATACCGACCACAAATTCCATTGGCTATACTTAAACATCATCCTCAGCTCTGGCACCTTCCCTAATATGTGGAAGCAAGGACTGATCACCCCAATCCACAAAAGTGGAGACAAATTTGACCCCAATAATTACCATGGGATATGCATCAACAGCAACCTTTGGAAAATACTCTGCATTATCATTAACAGCAGACTCGTACATTTCCTCAGTGAAAACAATGTACTGAGCAAATGTCAAATTGGCTTTTTCCCAAATTACCATACGACAGACCACATATTCCCCCTGGACTCCCTAATTGACAAACAAACAAACCAAAACAAAGGCAAAGTCTTCTCATGCTTTGTTGATTTCCAAAAAGCTTTTGACTCAATATGGCATGAAGGTCTTCTGCACAAATTGAAGGTAAGTGGTGTTCGGGGAGAAACATACAACATTATAAAATCTATGTACACAAACAACAAGTGTGCAGTTCAAATTGGCAAAAAACACACACATTTCTTTCCAGCGGGCCATGGGGTCAAACAGGGATGCAGCTTGAGCCCCACCCTCTTTAACAGATATATCAACAAATTGGCGAGGGCACTAGAACAGTCTGCAGCACCCTGCCTCACCCTACTAGAATCTGAAGTCAAATGTCTACAGTTTGCTGATGATCTGGTGCTTCTGTCCCCAACCAAGGAGGGCCTACAGCAGCACCTAGATCTTCTGCACAGATTCTGTCAGACCCGGGCCCTGACAGTAATTCTCATTAAGACAAAAATAATGGTGTTCCAAAAAAGGTCCCGTTGTCAGGACCACGAATACAATTTCCATCTAGACACCGTTGCCCTAGAGCACACAAAAAACTATAGATACCTCAGCCTAAACATCAGCGGCAGAAGTAACTTCCACAAAGCTGTGAACGATCTGAGAGAAGGGTCTTCTACGCCATCAAAAGGAACACCAAATTCGACATACCTATTAGGATCTGGCTAAAAATACTTCAATCAGTTATAGAACCCATTACCCTTTATGGTCGTGAGGTCTGGGGTCTGCTCAACAACCAAGAATTCACAAAAATTGGACAAACACCAAATTGAGACTCTGCATGCAGGTTTCGGCAAAATTATCCTCCGTGTACAACGTAAAACACCAAATAATGCATGCAGAACAGAATTAGGCCGATACCCACTAATTATCAAAATCCAGAAAAGAGTCGT
>NC_138307.1:64129118-64236618 GCF_965601325.2 Salmo salar | reverse complement strand
GAGACTGACCGATCACAAGAGGGCAGGGGGTGGAGACTGACAGATCACAAGAGGGCAGGGGGTGGAGACTGACAGATCACAAGAGGGCAGGGGGTGGAGACTGACCGATCACAAGAGGGCAGGGGGTGGAGACTGACCGATCACAAGAGGGCAGGGGGTGGAGACTGACAGATCACAAGAGGGCAGGGGGTGGAGACTGACAGATCACAAGAGGGCAGGGGGTGGAGACTGACAGATCACAAGAGGGCAGGGGGTGGAGACTGACCGATCACAAGAGGGCAGGGGGTGGAGACTGACCGATCACAGGAGGGCAGGGGGTGGAGACTGACCGATCACAAGAGGGCAGGGGGTGGAGACTGACAGTGAAAAAATAAGTCAAGATTGTGTGAGAGAGAGAGAGAGAGAGAGAGAGAGAGAGAGAGAGAGAGAGAGAGAGAGAGAGAGAGAGAGAGAGAGAGAGAGAGAGAGAGTGAACGAGAGCACTATAGGAAAGTATTATAGCAGTCGTTAGGCAGTATTATTCTCAGTGTAGTCTAAGAGGGAACATTGAGTCTCTGGTGCAAGTCAGCAGAAATGACCAATACACCCACAATCACAAAAAGATTGCAGTGACCAAAAATCCAGTTGATTATCCGAATAGTTTTGGCTGTTTCTAGAACTGTGACTGCGCTACAAGATTTAAACACTGACTCTTCACCATGGAATGAAACTGATCAAATGATCTCAAAGGTTTATTCAAAATACATTTTCTCAACAACAAAAATCAACACAATATGAGTTCTGTCAGTCCACAGAGAAAACCCCAGACATGCATGCACATACCGGTAGACATGCACACGCTCAATTTCATTACATTGGGGTGTTATCCTGTCTAAAGGGGGGGGGGAGACATCTGATACAATCTTGTTTATTTTCCTATCTCGGGCGCGGCGACTCATTGAGCTTATTAAAAACTACAGAGCAATATCAGACGTGTCTGTCATCCCTTTAGATGAAAGGGGCCTGCCTGGCTGCTTTATGAATTATTATTTGCTTTGTGCTGCTGCAGCCTTATGCTAGGCTAATGGTGCTATGCTAAAGGCACTAGGCTAATGGTGCTAGGCTAATGCTACAGTAACAAGCTACTTGATGTAAAAAGGTCTTCCAAGTGAGAGACTTCTGTAGCAGGAATTCCTTGGTCTTATCTGAGCTCTTAGGCTTTTGTTAGCGCCCAGAGCTAGTGCCTTAGCTAGAAACATTAAAAAGCCATAACCTAGCCTGCAACAAACTTCTAGCGTTACATGCTAAAAGCAATACATATCTTCCATTTAAAGTGCTAGCGTCTCGCTAACAGGGGTAAACCATCTTCCATAGCAGCACCAGTCACCTCAGGGGGGAAAAGAAAGATGAAAGTAGACCCTTGTTGTTGTGTAGGCTACATTCTTTCATGTGTGATAGCCCTAAGAATCAATCTAGACTACCTAGACCGAAAGGGGAACCACAGGGACTGTGAGGAGATATTGAATTCGCACTTTCATTCTTGCTCTATGTATGCTGGGATATCGTCACGGCAACCAGTTTATCTCCCACTGGCAGTGGGTAACCCGTTTCGTCGTCGAGCGATGTAAGGAACAAGAGATACATTTTTGGGTGAATGATGTAAAAGAGACAATTAATATTACATTGCCACAACAGACACACAATCTCTCTCTTTCAAACACAAATACATCATGTAGCTAAGTGAATAAAAATACAAATAAAATACACTTAATCCCAAAAAAAATAAGAAATATCAGAACGAGCAATGTCAGAGACCGGTATATATATACACTGCTCAAAAAAATAAAGGGAACACTAAAATAACACATCCTAGATCTGAATGAATGAAATAATCTTATTAAATACTTTTTTCTTTACATAGTTGAATATGCTGACAACAAAATCACACAAAAATAATCAATGGAAATCCAATTTATCAACCCATGGAGGTCTAGATTTGGAATCACACTCAAAATTAAAGTGGAAAACCACACCACAGGCTGATCCAACTTTGATGTAATGTCCTTAAAACAAGTCAAAATGAAGCTCAGTAGTGTGTGTGGCCTCCACGTGCCTGTATGACCTCCCTACAACGCCTGGGCATGCTCCTGATGAGGTGGCGGATGGTCTCCTGAGGGATCTCCTCCCAGACCTGGACTAAAGCATCCGCCAACTCCTGGACAGTCTGTGGTGCAACGTGGCGTTGGTGGATGGAGCGAGACATGATGTCCCAGTTGTGCTCAATTGGATTCAGGTCTGGGGAATGGGCGGGCCAGTCCATAGCATCAAAGCCTTCCTCTTGCAGGAACTGCTGACACACTCCAGCCACATGAGGTCTAGCATTGTCTTGCATTAGGAGGAACCCAGGGCCAACCGCACCAGCATATGGTCTCGCAAGGGGTCTGAGGATCTCATCTCGGTACCTAATGGCAGTCAGGCTACCTCTGGCGAGCACATGGAGGGCTGTGCGGCCCCCCAAAGAAATGCCACCCCACACCATGACTGACCCACCGCCAAACCGGTCATGCTGGAGGATGTTGCAGGCAGCAGAACGTTCTCCACGGCGTCTCCAGACTCTGTCACGTCTGTCACGTGCTCAGTGTGAACCTGCTTTCATCTGTGAAGAGCACAGGGCGCCAGTGGCGAATTTGCCAATCTTGGTGTTCTCTGGCAAATGCCAAACGTCCTGCACGGTGTTGGGCTGTAAGCACAACCCCCACCTGTGGACGTTGGACCCTCATACCACCCTCATGGAGTCTGTTTCTGACCGTTTGAGCAGACACATGCACATTTGTGACCTGCTGGAGGTCATTTTGCAGGGCTCTGGCAGTGCTGCTCCTGCTCCTCCTTGCACAAAGGCGGAGGTAGCGGTCCTGCTGCTGGGTTGTTGCCCTCCTACGGCCTCCTCCACGTCTCCTGATGTACTGGCCTGTCTCCTGGTAGCGCCTCCATGCTCTGGACACTACGCTGACAGACACAGCAAACCTTCTTGCCACAGCTCGCATTGATGTGCCATCCTGGATGAGCTGCACTAGCTGAGCCACTTGTGTGGGTTGTAGACTCCGTCTCATGCTACCACTAGAGTGAAAGCACCGCCAGCATTCAAAAGTGACCAAAACATCAGCCAGGAAGCATAGGAACTGAGAAGTGGTCTGTGGTCCCCACCTGCAGAACCACTCCTTTATTGGGGGTGTCTTGCTAATTGCCTATAATTTCCACCTGTTGTCTATTCCATTTGCACAACAGCATATGAAATTTATTGTCAATCAGTGTTGCTTCCTAAGTGGACAGTTTGATTACACAGAAGTGTGATTGACTTGGAGTTACATTGTATTGTTTAAGTGTTCCCTTTATTTTTTTGAGCAGTGTATATACAGCGAGGGAAAAAAGTATTTGATCCCCTGCTGATTTTGTACGTTTGCCCACTAACAAAGAAATGATTAGTCTATCATTTTAATGGTAGGTTTATTTGAACAGTGAGAGACCACACAAAAAATTCCAGAAAAACGCATGTCAAAATGTTATAAATTGATTAGCATTTTAATGAGGGAAATAAGTATTTGACCCCCTCTCAATCAGAAAGGTTTCTGGCTCCCAGGTGTCTTTTATACAGGTAACGAGCTGAGATTAGGAGCAAACACTTAAATGGAGTGCTCCTAATCTCAGTTTGTTACCTGTATAAAAGACACCTGTCCACAGAAGCAAGCAATCAATCAGATTCCAAACTCTCCACCATGGCCAAGACCAAAGAGCTCTCCAAGGATGTCAGGGACAAGATTGTAGACCTACACAAGGCTGGAATGGGCTACAAGACCATCGCCAAGCAGTTTGGTGAGAAGGTGACAACAGTTGGTGCGATTATTCGCAAATGGAAGAAACACAAAAGAACTGTCAATCTCCCTCGGCCTGGGGCTCCATGCAAGATCTCACCTCGTGGAGTTGCAATGATCATGAGAACGGTGAGGAATCAGCCCAGAACTACATGGGAGGATCTTGTCAATGATCTCAAGGCAGCTGGGACCATAGTCACCAAGAAAACAATTGGTAACACACTACGCCATGAAGGACTGAAATCCTGCAGCGCCCGCAAGGTCCCCCTGCTCAAGAAAGCACATATGCATGCCTGTCTGAAGTTTGCCAATGAACATGTGAATGATTCAGAGGACACCTGGGTGAAAGCTCTTTGGCATCAACTCCAGTCGCCGTGTTTGGAGGAGGAATGCTGCCTATGACCCCAAGAACACCATCCCCACCGTCAAACATGGAGGTGGAAACATTATGTTTTGGGGGTGTTTTTCTGCTAAGGGGACAGGACAACTTCACCGCATCAAAGGGACGATGGACGGGTCCATGTACCGTCAAATCTTGGGTGAGAACCTCCTTCCCTCAGCCAGGGCATTGAAAATGGCTCGTGGATGGGTATTCCAGCATGACAATGACCCAAAACACACGGCCAAGGCAACAAAGGAGTGGCTCAAGAAGAAGCACATTAAGGTTATGGAGTGGCCTAGCCAGTCTCCAGACCTTAATCCCATAGAAATCTGTGGAGGGAGCTGAAGGCTTGAGTTGCCAAACGTCAGCCTCGAAACCTTAATGACTTGGAGAAGATCTCCAAAGAGGGGTGAGACGAAATCCCTCCTGAGATTTGTGCAAAGAAACATCTGACCTTTGTGATTACCAACAAGGGTTTTGCCACCAAGTCATGTTTTGCAGAGGGGTCAAATACTTATTTCCCTCATTAAAATGCAAATAATTTTATAACATTTTTGACATACATTTTTCTGTTGTTATTCTGTCTCTCACTGTTCAAATAAACCTACCATTAAAATTATAGACTGATCATTTCTTTGTAAGTGGGCAAACGTACAAAATCAGCAGGGGATCAAATACTTTTTTCCCTTACTGTATAGATATATACAGTGGGGAGAACAAGTATTTGATACACTGCCGATTTTGCAGGTTTTCCTACTTACAAAGCATGTAGTGGTCTGTAATTTTTATCATAGGTACACTTCAACTGTGAGAGACGGAATCTAAAACAAAAATCCAGAAAATCACATTGTATGATTTTTAAGTAATTAATTATATATATATATATATATATATATATATATATACACACACACATACAGTTGAAGTCGGAAGTTTACATACACTTAGGTTGGAGTCATTAAAACTCGTTTTTCAACCACTCCACAAATTTCTTATTAACAAACTATAGTTTTGGCAAGTCGGTTAGGACATCTACTTTGTGCATGACACAATATATTTTTCCAACAATTGTTTACAGACAGATTATTTCACTTATAATTCACTGTATCACAATTCCAGTGGGTCAGAAGTTTACATACACTAAGTTGACTGTGCCTTTAAAACACCTGGAAAATTCCAGAAAATGATGTCATGGCTTTAGAAGTTTCTGATAGGCTAATTGACATCATTTGAGTCAATTGGAGGTGTACCTGTGGATGTACTTCAAGGCCTTCCTTCAAACTCAGTGCCTCTTTGCTTGACATCATGGGAAAATCAAAAGAAATCTGCCAAGACCTCAGACATTTTTTTGTAGACCTCCACAAGTCTGGTTCATCCTTGGGAGCAATTTCCAAATGCCTGAAGGTACCACGCTCATCTGTACAAACAATAGTACGCAAGTATAAACACCATGGGACCACGCAGCCGTCATACCGCTCAGGAAGGAGACGTGTTCTGTCTCCTAGAGATTAACGTACTTTGGTGCGAAAAGTTCAAATCAATCCCAGAACAACAGCGAAGGACCTTGTGAAGATGCTTGAGGAAACAGGTACAAAAGTATCTATATCCACAGTAAAAACTAGTTCTATATCGACATAACCTGAAAGGCCGCTCAGCAAGGAAGAAGCCACTGCTCCAAAACCGCCATAAAAAAGCCAGACTACAGTTTGCATCTGCACATGGGGACAAAGATTGTACTTTTTGGAGAAATGTCCTCTGGTCTGATGAAACCAAATTAGAACCGTTTGGCCATAAGGACCACCGTTATGTTTGGAGGAAAAAGGGGAAGGCTTGCAAGCCGAAGAACGTCATCCCAACCGTGAAGCACGGGGGTGGCAGCATCATGTTGTGGGGGTGCTTTGCTGCAGGAGGGACTGGTGCACTTCACAAAATAGATGGCATCATGAGGATGGAAAACTAAGTAGATATATTGAAGCAGCATCTCCAGACATCAGTCAGGAAGTTAAAGCTTGGTCGCAAATGGGTCTTCCAAATGGACAATGACCCCAAGCATACTTCCAAAGTTGTGTCAAAATGGCTTAAGGACAACAAAGTCAAGGTATTGGAGTGGCCATAACAAAGCCCTGACCTCAATCCTATAGAAATTTGTGGGCAGAACTGAAAAAGAGTGTGCAAGCAAGGAGGCCTACAAACCTGACTCTCAAAATTCACCCACCTTATTGTGGGAAGCTTGTGGAAGGCTACCCGAAACGTTTGACCCAAGTAAAACAATTTAAAGGCAATGTTACCAAATACTAATTGAGTGTATGTAAACTTCTGACCCACTGGGAATGTGATGAAAGAAATAAAAGCTGAAAGAAATAATTCTCTCTACAATTATTCTGACATTTCACATTCTTAAAATAAAGTGGTGATCCTAACTGACCTAAGACAGGGAATTTTTACTAGGATTAAATGTCAGGAATTGTGAAAAACTGAGTTTAAATGTATTTGGCTAAGGTGTTTGTAAACTTCTGACTTCAACTGTATACACACATACACGTATAAAGGTGTGTTTTGTATGTAAACATTAAAGTGACCAGCGTTCAATGACTAGAATACAGTATGTACATTGTATACAGTGCCTTCAGAAAGTATTCATTCCCCTTGACTTATTCCACATTTTGTTGTGTTACAGCCTGAATTCAAAATTGATTAAATAAAATTGTTTCCTCACCCATCTACACACAATACCACATAATGACAAAGTGAATTTTTTTTTCATTTTAGAAAATGTATTGAAAATGAAATACAGAAACATCTAATTTACATAAGTATTCACACCCCTGAGTCAATACTTTGTAGAAGCACCTTTGGCAGCAATTACAGCTCTGAGAGCTTTCCACACCTGGATTGTGCAACATTCTTTTCAAAATTCTTCAATTTCTGTCAAATTGGTTGCTGATCATTGCTAGACAACCATTTTCAAGTCTCTCCATAGATTTTCAGCAGATTTAAATCAACATTTGTAACTTGGCCACTCAGGAACATTCACTATCTTTTTGGTAAGTAACTGTAAGCAACAGTGTAGATTTGGCCTTGTGGTTTAGGTTATCGTCCTGCTGAAAGGTGAATTCATTTCCCAGTGTCTGGTGGAAAGCAGACAAACAGGTTTTGCCTGCGCTTAGCTCCATTCTGTTTCATCCGGAAAACTCCCCCATTGTTAATGATTATAATCATACCCATAACACCACTATGCTTGAAAAATTGGAGCGTTTTGCAGTATTACTTAATGCCTTGTTGCAAACAGGATGCATGTTTTGGAATATTTTTATTCTGTACAGGCTTCCCTCTTTTCACTCTGTCAATTAGGTTAGTATTGTGGAGTAACTACAATGTTGTTGATCCATCCTCAGTTCTCTATCACAGCCATTAAACTAACTGTTTTAAAGTCACCATTGGCCTCATGGTGAAATCCCTGAGCGGTTTCCTTCCTCTCCGGCAAGTTAGGATGGACGCCTGTATCTTTGCAGTGACTGGGTGTATTGATACACCCCCCAAAGTGTAATTAATAACATGTTCAAAGGGATATTCAATTTCGGATTATTTTTTATTTTGACCCATTTACCAATAGGTGCCTTTCTTTGCGAGGCATTAAAAAACCTCCTTGGTCTTTGTGGTAGAATCTGTGTTTGAAATTCACTGCTTGACTGAGGGACCTTACAGATAATTGTATGTGTGGGGTACAGAGCTGAGGTAGACATTCACAAATCATGTTAAACACTATTATTGTTCACAGAGTGAGTCAATGCAACTTCATATGTGACTTGTTAAGTACATTTTTACTCCTGAACTTATTTAGGCTTACCATAACAAAGAGGTTGAATATGTATTGCCTCATTACATTTCAGCTTTTTATTTTTCATTAATTTGTAAAACATTTTGAAAAACATAATTCCACTTTGACATTATGGGATATTGTGTGTAGGCCAATGACCAACATAAATCTAAATTCAATTCGTTTTAAACCAGGCTGTAACACAGAAAAATTTGAAAGAAATCAAGGGGTGTGAATACTTTCTGAAGACCCTGTACATGCCTATGGGAATGTGTGTGTGCCCTGGGTTCTGTGCAGTGCCTTCCTATTGGTGGTTTAAAGGTTATCAGTGGAGTCTCTTAATGACACTGCTGGGCCCGGCCAATGTTCATTAAGCGTTCAATTAAACCATCCACTGACAGTGCCTCAGGGGGAGACAGAGAGCTACGTGTACCACAACATCATAGAGGAATGTCGGGCCGTCACTGACGGACTGCTATTCTATTCTCCATAAGTTGGTTTTAATCTTTTGTACCTTAACCTGCCCTGTCCGGCCATACATTGTTTTGTTCTATACAATTTTGTTCTATACATATCTACTCAAATATATTTGAGTTAGTGCAGTTCGGCGACTGTTGTTTTTCTCTTCAAGATCTTTGCCATACGTTGGTTAGCATAGAAAACCTCTAGCTTTGCCTGATGGTTTGAGATGTGTGAAGGGGTTGGAATGTCCTCTCTACTCTCTACTCTACTGAACTCTACTCTCTACTCATTCCTCTCTACTCTACTGAACTGCCCTCTATTCAGTTCTACTGTCAGAGGCTCTAGACATGAGTCACCATAACCTGCAGTCTGTCAGTCCATAAAGACACCTCAGAGGAAGATTACAGAGAGACAAAAGAGAGAGAACGACAGAGGAGTCCTCTTTTGTTCCTCAATACATGTGGGAGAGAAAGACAGAGGGAAGAAGAAGAGACCCATTAGGCAAAAACGGGTTGACTCAACGCTGTTTCCACATCATTTCAACAAACAAAATTCAATGTGATGACATTGAATCAACGTGAAAAACTGATTGGATTTGCAAAGAGGCATCAACGTAAGGGAACTTCCTCTTTTTTTCACCTAACTTTTTACCTAAATCCAATGACATGGTGAATTTTTCTTGTTGATTTCACATGTAATTCACGTTAGTTGACAACTCAACCAAATGTAAATCAAAATGAGATGTTGAAATGAGGGGCAGACAGGCAGGTCAGTTAGTAATCAGTCTAGGAATGGATGAATCCATACATCAGCCCCAAATACATACACATGATATAGACCAATCAGAACCCTGCTTACTGTAATTACAAAATCATGGACAGAGCAGAAAACGGTGCGGGAAGCTTGACAAAACAAACGTTTCTTTAGAGAGAAGGTGTGATCAAAAAGGGTCCGGTTCTCTATAATAAAACTCTTCATTAGAATCTCAGTGGGAGATAACGGCACTGCTTTATTACTGCCTTCGTGCTAGCTGGGGGCTCTCTCTTCCTTGGTGCTCACTCACATCCACAGAATTCACACCCATCTTCCTCGTTGAGATACGCCCCCATTGGAGAAAGCCAATAGCGTCAGTCTTGGTCAGATTTTCATTCTGCTGATGTTATTGTCTGTTGTGTGTGATGATGTCATCTTGTAAAGTGTACCTTTAACTGACTGCCTCATTCAAAGGAGGTGTACACTGTGTGATTTTCTACACCTAGCGACACTGCAGCCAGAGGTAGAGTGCGGTGACAATTGGAGGGGCAGTCATATAATTGAATATAAGTGAGGACAATCAAAGTCCTATAAAACACTGGTCTATTCCGGTCTGTTCAGAACATGGTGTACAGGCCAAGATGGAGGAGTCACTCACCTACATGCACGAACACACATACTCGTTGGTACAAACACACACACGCACAGAGGATAAAAGAGCCACAAGGGACCAAAGGGATTGATGGTGTGTGTCCAGGATTAATGGCGGTCTTTGGAGTCCCTGCTGCCCCTGTGAGTTCTTATACTTATTTGTCCTGTACAAGTGCGAGGTGTGAAATGGAAATGTGTTTTTTTTATATCCCAACTCCCCCCGAGACACCCTCGGAGAGTGAGGCCACGGCCATGTGTGTCTGTGCTTGTGTGTGTGGTTGCTGAATTTGCGTGTGTCTGTGTTTGTGTGTGTGTGTGTGTGTGTGTGTGTGTGTGAGGGGGTCCTGAATTTGCGCACAGATTTGTAAAAGTGCATTCTCTTTGAATCAATCAAGGCCACTGAGACAAAGATGTCCTTGAGACAAGGAGGAAGTAGGGCTTGTTTCCGGATGGGGCCATAGGCTTTCACTTATTCAATGATGTCTGATTACCTCAAGGAAGGGTGTAAGAAAGGAAGGAAGGGCATAAAAAAGGAAGGAAGGAATCTTTAAGAAAGAAGGAGGGGCAGTTTTAGGTGTTCTAAAATAAGACAGCAATCAACCACACCACTGTAGACTTCATATTTACATTACAGCACTTCCTGTGTACACAGTTGATTTACATCCTGTTTACCTGACATTGTGGTGAAAAAAAGAGAAGTAAATGAAGTTTAAGACCACTGCTGTACAGTATGTTACTGTTGTCCTTCTGTCAAAAGAAAACAAATCCAGGCTTACACAGGAATGCACACACACACACACACACACACACACACACACACACACACACACACACACACACACACACACACACACACACACACACACACACACACACACACACACACACACACACACACACACACACACACACACACACACACACACACACACACACACACACACACACACAGGCTGCTGCAGTCACTTGCTGCTGGAGTGGTACTGCAGTGTTGACATGCCAGAGGGAACATCTCTGCCTACCATAGCAAAACTAGCAAAACGTTACATAAAGGTTCTTCTGAAACATCCACTCTACCACCTACAGATGCTAATGCTACTCCCGCTATAAATAGCCAGCTTTCTGCCGCCCACCCACGCAGGTGGCTTACACCAACCCTGTAGCAGAGGGGACGTTGTGTAAATGTTTGGTCAGTGTTGATCCAGCGTTGAGCCGCTGTTTGGCTAGCACAGGAGAGCTTTTGAAAAATGAGAGAGGGATGGAGGCAGGAAGGTAGGAAGGAGACCTTTTATGGTTGGGCGGAAAAATGTATTTACTTCTATCTCACTCTGGCTTTCTCTCTCCCCCCTCCCTCCCTCTTCTGCTGTAGTTTGTATCTCTTTTTCTCACAATCTCTCTCCTCATACTCCCTATTTTTTCCATTCTCTTTCACTCATTCCCTCTCTCCTCTTCGATAATGCTCCCCCCTCTCTCTCTCTCTCTCTTGCTCCACTCGATCTCTCTCCATCTCTCGCTCTCCACTTGATGTATCCAGCTGTAAATGTATAAGCCTCATGTGCTTGCTGTTGCCACGGCAACAACACAAGGGACCTTATAAAGCTAATAAGTAGAGAGCAGGAGGGGAAAGGAGGAACATTTTAAAAAGAGCGCAGTCAAAAAAAGAGGGAAAATGGGCGCAGATCTATTCCTGGAGTTGGACCTGGGGGCTGTTTACGGATAGAGGGATGCTGGCGAAAGAGAGGAAGAGAGAGAGAGAGAGAGAGAGAGAGAGAGAGAGATAGACAGTTGTTTCTCTGGTGGCGCGTTGTGATGTATCAGATTTGATGTGCCAGCCATGTTTGCTGGTGTCTGTTGAATAGTGGAAATGGAGTGTGTGCGTGTGTGTTTTCACATTCGTGTGTGTGTGTGCGAGTGTATGTGACTGTATCTGTGGTTATAAAAGGTTTCTTATATTTGTCCTGCTTAAAGCTGCAATGTGTAACTTTTTGGGAAACCCGACCAAATTCACATAGAAATGTTAGTTATAGATCTGTCATTCTCATTGAATGGGGCAGCAGGTAGCCTAGTGGTTAGAGTGTTGGGCCAGTAACCGAAAGGTTGCTAGATCGAATCCCCGAGCTGACAAGGTAAAAATCTGTCGTTCTGCCCCTGAACAAGGCAGTTAACCCACTGTTCCCCGGTAGGCGTCATTGTAAATAAGAATTTGTTCTTAACTGACTTGCCATCGTTAAATAAAGGTTCAATAAAAAATAAATAAACAAAATTGAAAGCAAGTCTAAAAAGTGGTTGATCTGTTCTATTTCTATGCTTCCCATTCACAAGTTTTCATTTTGTGTCTTTTACTTTCGGACTTGTACACCAGCTTCAAACAAACTGAAAATACAATATTTTTGGTTATTGAAAATATATTTCACAGTGGTTTATATGATACAATTATTCTCTACACCCTCTCAAAATTGCTTGTTTTGTCACATAAATGGGATTTAGGTGAACTATTAAAATGTTTGCAACCAGGAAATGACGGAGCGATTTCTGTATATTGCACCTTTAACTGCATGTACAACTGGGTAACCTGTACGAGTGTGGGGTGTGAAATGGAAATGTCCCCTGAGACCCCATGGGAGAGTGGGGTCACAGCCAGGGATGTGCAGCTAGCCTCTGATCTGCTTCTTCATACATAACCAAATGAGACGTGATACACACACACACGCCTGATAATCATCTCTGTTTCACATACAAAAAGATAACCACATACACACACTTGATCATGGTCTCTCACTCTCTCTCTGAATACAACTATGGAGAAAGAGAAGGACATACTGTTCTCCTCGCTTCTACTCTCTCCTCTAGTCACCTCTCCTTATCTCTCCCTTTGTCTCCTCTCTGGTGAGATGTGAGTGGGTGACAGCCATGTCACCTGGTAATCGTCACTGCGACACACAGGAAATAGAGAGTAAAGTCACACACACAGGCTAGACGCCTTTGCCCACGGCCGGGAGGGGGGGGGGGGGTGTTAGGTGTCTGTGTGTGTGTGTGTGTGTGTGTGTTGGGTTGCAAGACTTACAGTAGGTCCTTAGAAGTGGGAGTGTCTTGATTCTATTGATAAACATATTACTACACCTGAGGATGGTCTATTAAACTCAGGATTGGTTAGCTTATTACATGAGCTCATTCTGTACCATGGCATTGTTGAATACTTGTTTCTGATTGGCTTGAAGGGCTTCTAGAGCGTGCATTATTTCCCTATAACGCACAGTATACAGTATTTGCAAGGTTGAATTCAATGGCTACTAATCATTCGTACATGTTCTATGTTTGAGCTGCTATTGAAAGCAACATCACACATACATACACACACACACACACACACGCACATACTTACAGACACGCACACGCACACACTCACCGATGCACGCACGCAGCACAGCACTGTTTGTGTACAGTAGATGTGAAATGACTGGACAGGTCTAAACAATAACATTACATTCCCACCCGTTGGAGGGCAAGGTGAGGTTGGTTCAATATTTCTTACATCTTTCCATTCCTCTCAGATCTACAAGAACATCTACAAGAGGTGGATAGAGGGTAGAGGTCGGCTTGACTTTGGATGACACCCACGTAAGGTGGTAGGACCAGAGAATGATATTGGATGAAGAACGACACTGATCCAGACCTTATCTACAGAGTTACCGCTGGCTGATTTCAGGTGTCACAAAAGCCAGACAGACTCAATCTATCGCCGAGGTGTCATCCCTCCCTCGCCCTTCAAGGTCTCCGTGAATGAGGACGCCAGAGAGAAAAAGACAAAAAAGCCTAGAGGTAAAATGCGGAGGAAGGTGAAATAAAGACTAGAAAATTGTGCCCAGATGGAAACTTCCAGATCCACTATACGCAAAGGGAAGAGGAAGGAAGAAGATGGATAAAAATTCAAAAAAAAAGTGAAAATCTCCAGGGAAAAGACAATTTCATAGGGGCTAATTGGCTGTTTCCAGTATTTGTCCAATTAAAAGCTACAAAAGCTATATAAATGGAGCTGACATGATCCCTCATTCTATACAAGTCGTGCTGTCCAGAATCTGTCCCTGGGTACCTGTGAGGGGGCAGTCGTTGTTGGAGCCGGGTGAGTCCTGGGTGGGGCTGACTGGCGGGCTGGCAGGGGGGCTGGTGCTGAAGCTGGCGTAGCCCAGGGACGAGCTCACCTCGGAGGGATCACAGCTGTGGTTGACTGGCCTCTGGTTCTGGACATCCAGGGAGGAGGAGAGGGAGGTCCGCTGTTTGGGCTGGAGGGAGAGATGGAGAGGGCGAGAGAGGAGAACAAAGGCAATGTTATCAGATCAAAACACAGGTCAGTGTGTCTGCAAGAACTCAAGCTTTTCGTATTGAGAGTAAGAGGAAGGGGTCGATGTGGCAGGTTGTTAAGACAACGCCACATCGGGGGACTAAAAGTTCTGCGACAGTGACACATAGACAGAGAGACAGGTAGAGAGGTTGACGGAGAGAGAGGGGGGAGAGAGAAAGATAGCGATGGATGAAAAGGTGGATATAGATGGAGAGAGAGGGAGAGAGAGAGAACGACAGGAGAGAACAGTAAAGGTGAAGTAAAAAGAAAACAAAGTCATCTTCCACTCTTCCAAAGACATCCCTTTCCAAAGGGGAATACAACAGAAGCATCATTATCCTATAGAGAGTTAGGGGGCAATACATCAATGAGAAGTGATCAGAGTGACAGGCGGCGTACAGGGCCAATGGGGAATGAGATAGTTTCACTTGAGGCCAACAGGGAATAGTCAGAGTACGGTGAGACGGGCAGTGTCAGGTAGCATGGTAATACATAGGGAGATGCTGACAGAATGTACAGTGCCGTGAAAAAGTATTTGCCACCTTTCTGATTTTCTCTATTTTTGCATATTTTCGCTACTGAATGTTATCTGATCTTCAACTAAAACATTATTAGATAAAGAGAACCTGACTTTACAAAAAACCCATCTCATCCAAAAAGTTGACTTAAGTTTGCTAAAAAGTACCCGGAAGCACTTGATCATCAATACTCTAGGAAGAATGTTCTATGGACAGATGATTCAAAACCATAACTTTTTGATCAATATGGGTCCCATTATGCGTGGTGAAAATCAACACTGCATTCCACAGTAAGAACCTCATACCAACGATCAGCATGGTGGTGGTAGTGTGATGGTTTGGGGATGCTTTGCTACCTCAGGACCTAGATGACTTGCTTTAATAGAAAGAACAATGAATTCTGCTGTGTATCAGAGAATTCTACAGGAGAATGTCAGGCCATCCGTCTGTGAGCTGAAGCTGAAGTGCAGCTGGGTAATGCAGCAAGACAATGATACAAAACAAACAATCAAGTCTACATGAAAATGGCTAAAAAGAAACACATTTGAAGTTTTGGAATGGCCTAGTCAAAGTCCAGACCTAATCCCAATTGTGAGGTTGTGACCGGACTTGAAACGAGCATAATGTAATGGCGCCGAAGAGGGTGGCTGAAGTTTTACATGCCGGCAACCAATTGAGAAATGTTGTTAGTTTTTTTGCGTTGTTTGTAACTTATTGTAACTCTTTGGCATCAACTCAACTCGCCGTGTTTGGAGGAGGAGGAATGCTGCCTATGACCCCAAGAACACCATCTCCACCGTCAAACATGGTGGAAACATTATGCTGGGGTGTTTTTCTGCTAAGGGTACAGGACAACTTCACCACATCATTTGACGGGGCCATGTACTGTCAGATCTTGGGTAAGAACCTCCTTCCCTCAGCCAGGGCATTGAAAATGGGTCGTGGATGGGTATTCCAGCATGACAATGACCCAAAACACACGGCCAAGGCAACAAAGGCCTAGCCAGTCTCCAGACCTTGATCCCATAGAAAATCTGTGGAGGGAGCTGAAGGTTCGAGTTGCCAAACGTCAGCCTCGAAACCTTAATGACTTGGAGAAGATCTGCAAAGAGGAGTGGGACAAAATCCCTCCTGAGATGTGTGCAAACCTGGTGGCCAACTACAAGAAACGTCTGACCTCTGTGATTGCCAACAAGGGTTTTGCCACCAAGTACTAAGTCATGTTTTGCAGAGGGGTCAAATACTTATTTCCCTCATTAAAATGCAAATCATTTTATAACATTTTTGACATATGTTTTTCTGGATTTTTTTGTTGTTATTCTGTCTCTCACTGTTCAAATAAACCTACCATTAAAATTATAGACTGATAATTTCTTTGTAAGTGGGCAAACGCACAAAATCAGCAGGGGATCAAATACTTTTTTCCCCCACTGTATTTGAGCAGTTCATGCTTGAAAACCCACAAATGTTGCTGAGTTACAGCAGTTCTGCATGGAAGAGTCAGCCAAAGGTCCTCCACAGAGACGTGAGAGACTGATCAACAACTACAGGAAGCGTTTAGTTGGAGTCATTGCAGTGAAAGATGGCACAACCCGTTACTGAGTGTAATGGGGCAATTACTTTTTTAAACAGGGGAATTCGGTGTTGCATAACTTCATGAAATAAATAGGTAGTTGTGTTATTTGTTCACTCAGGTTCTCTTGATCTAATATTAGGTTTTGGTTGAAGATCAGATAAAAAATATGCAAAAGTATAGAAAATTAGAAAGGGGGCAAATACTTTTTCACAGCACTGTATATTTCACATGTTTCTGGTATTTGTACCAGTGTATGAGCTACTGTATGTCCCTCAAGACACGGCCAATGAAGATTGAAGGTCTGGAGATTCACCAGCTGTTGAGCAGGAGCCAGGTCTGCCCCGTGTTTTGAATAAGTGAACACAACATAGGAGTACAACGTAGGTGAATGTGTGTCTCTCCTTGTGTGTATGTAATCCTCATCATAATGACTGTATTCATCAACATTCATCCTCACATCATATATTTTTCCTCTCATCTCCCACGTGATGCTACACTCCTCTCCCTCTGTGATGCTACACTCCTCTCCCTCTGTGATGCTACACTCCTCTCCCTCTGTGATGCTACACTCCTCTCCCTCTGTGATGCTACACTCCTCTCCCTCTGTGATGCTACACTCCTCTCCCTCTGTGATGCTACACTCCTCTCCCTCTGTGATGCTACACTCCTCTCCCCCTGTGATGCTACACTCCTCTCCCTCTGTGATGCTACACTCCTCTCCCTCTGTGATGCTACACTCCTCTCCCTCTGTGATGCTACACTCCTCTCCCTCTGTGATGCTACACTCCTCTCCCTCTGTGATGCTACACTCCTCTCCCTCTGTGATGCTACACTCCTCTCCCCCTGTGATGCTACACTCCTCTCCCTCTGTGATGCTACACTCCTCTCCCTCTGTGATGCTACACTCCTCTCCCTCTGTGATGCTACACTCCTCTCCCTCTGTGATGCTACACTCCTCTCCCCCTGTGATGCTACACTCTTGTCCTCTGTGATGCTACACTCTTCTCCCCCTGTGATGCTACACTCCTCTCCCTCTGTGATGCTACACTCCTCTCCCTCTGTGATGCTACACTCCTCTCCCTCTGTGATGCTACACTCCTCTCCCTCTGTGATGCTACACTCCTCTCCCTCTGTGATGCTACACTCCTCTCCCTCTGTGATGCTACACTCCTCTCCCTCTGTGATGCTACACTCTTCTCCCTCTGTGATGCTACACTCTTGTCCTCTGTGATGCTACACTTCTCTCCCTCAGTGATGCTACACTCTTGTCCTCTGTGATGCTACACTCCTCTCCCTCTGTGATGCTACACTCTTTTTCTCTGTGATGCTACACTTCTTTCCTCTCCCTCTGTGATGCTACACTCCTTTTCCTCTGTGATGCTACACCCCTCTCCTCTCCCTCTGTGATGCTACACTCCTCTCCCACTTTCTTTCCCCCTTCCCCCTTCTCTTCCTCTCGCTCTCCCTTTTCTCCCCCTGCCCTTCCTCCCCTTCCCTCCCTCCCTCCTGGTTCATTAAGACCTCAGACACTCCTCTCAAGAGTCTCAGTGTTCACAAGGCAAGGCCAGCTAATGAACATGTCATGGCTGACAATTGGACAGTTAATAAACATGCCACGCCTGTTCAGAGCACACACACACACAATCACGGAGAAACACACACACTCTACGTCAGTTCGCTTGTAAAGTTACTGTTCCACATGGAATACCAGGTGACGTTTCAGATCAGGGAACATGAGAAAGAGGGGGAGTAGGAGCAACACTCCCTCTTCTATTACTTATCTCCCCCACCTGGCATAAACGACTCATTTAGTTGTGTATTTGTGCGTGTGTGCTTGCATGTGGTAATGGCATGCTCATTAGGCAAAGCCCCTTTTTCACACTGGAGTGAGGTGTACAGAGAGAGATTGAGAGAGACAGAGATTTGAAATTTAATTGAGAGAACAGAGCAAACTAGAATGCTACTTGGCCCTAAACAGAGAGTACACAGTGACAGAATACCTGACCACTGTGACTGACTCAAAATTAAGGAAATCTTTGACTATGTACAGTCTCAGTGAGCATAGCCTTGCTATTGAGAAAGGCCGCCGTAGTCAGACCTGGCTCTCAAGAGAAGACAGGCTATGTGCACACTGCCCACAAAATGAGGTGGAAACTGAGCTGCACTTCCTAACCTCCTGCTCAAATGTATGACCATATTAGAGACACATATTTCCCTCAGATTACACAGACCCACAAAGAATTCGAAAACAAATCCAATTTTGATAAACTTCCATATCTATTGGGGGAAATAACACAGTGTGCCATCACAGCAGCAAGACTTCTGACCTGTTGCCACAAGAAAAGAGAAGAACAAACACAATTGTAAATACAACCCATATTTATGTTTATTTATTTTCTCTTTTTTACTTTAACTATTTGCACATCGTTACAACACTGTATATAGACATGACATTTGAAATGTCTTTATTCTTTTGGAACTTGTATGAGTGTAATATTTACGGTTCACTTTTTAGTGTTTATTTCACTTTTGTTGATCCATTTCAATTGCTTTGGCAATGTAAACACGTTTCCCATGCCAATAAAGCCCCTTGAATTGAATTGAGAGAGAGAGTGTATATGTGCGTGTGAGAGATAGTGAGAGAATGTGTGTTAGTGTGTGTGTGTGTATGCGCACGTGTGTACAGTGTGTTATGCTTTCAATGTCATGCCCAATGGTGAAACCCATTATTTCCAGCAGACGCCAGGTGTGAGTGAGGAATTGTGTGTTAATGTATGGATAGTCATTATTCTAATTGGGCCTAGTGCAGGTTGGGAGATTCCAGGGTAAATTGATGGAGCTGGAAGTGTGTGCGCATGCATGTGTGTGTGTGCATATGCATGTGTGTGTGCGAATCCTCTCTGGGAACAAGGGAGGGAATGGAAAGATATAATCTACACTAATGAATGGAAAACAGCACATGGAAGATAAAATAATATTTTGATGGCATGTTCATTATTGCCATTTGCGCACACTTCCTTTTGTAACGTGGTATCAGGGGAAGGAAACATCATTATTCAAATGAGTCTAATGATACTAATGTCCTGTCAGTATATTTCAATAATTAAGTACCTGAGGTAAAATTCACTTGAGTATCGTTTGAGTTGATTCTCCTTAATAAAGTGTATTTCTAAATAACCTTTCCTCTCGGCGTGCTTAAAGTCATTTAGTTTCCAAATCCAAAGGGGTTGCCTTAGCAACACAGCCACACAAAGCAGGAAACCACACAGCAAAAGTCAGTAACCAGAACATTACAATATACGGTGCTTTTGGAAAGTATTCATACCCATTCACTTATTCCACATTTTGTTGTGTTACAGCCTGAATTCAAAATAGATTACATACTGTATTTATTTTCTCATCCATCTACACACAATACCCCATAATGTGAAAGTGAAAACATGTTTTTTGATATTTTAGCAAATGTATTGAAAATGAAATAGATAAATATCTGATTTACATAAGTATTCATAACTGAGTCAATACCTTGTAGAAGCATCTTTGGCAGCGTTTACAGCTGTGAGTCTTTCTAGGTAAGCCTATAAGAGCTTTCCACACCTGGATTTTGCAATATTTGCCTATTATTCTTTTCAAAATTCTTCAATCTCTGTCAAATTGGTTGCTGATCATTGCTAGACAACCATTTTCAGGTCTTGCCATAGATTTTGAGCAGACTTAATTCAACATCTGTAAGTCGGCCATTCAGGAACATTCACTGTCTTCTTGGTAAGCAACTCCAGTGGAAAGTTGACCTTGCGTTTTAGATTATTGTCCTGCTGAAAGGTTAATTAATTGCGCAGTGTCTGGTGGAAAGCAGACTGAAACAGGTTTTCCTCTAGGATTTTGCCTGTGATTAGGTCAATTTTGTAAATGTTTTATCTGGACAACTCCCCCGTCCTTAACGATTACAAGCATACAAATTTCATGAACAGCCGCAACTATGCTTGAAAATATGGAGAGTGGCAGAGCTGAGGCAGACATTCAAAAATAATGTTAAAACTATTATTGCACACAGAGTCCATGCAACTTATTATGTGACTTGTTAAGCACATTTTTACTCCTGGACGTATTTAGGCTTACCATAACAAAGAGGTTGAATACTTACTGACCCATTACATTTCAGCTTTTCATTTTTAATTCATTTGTAAAACATTTAGAAAAACATACACTACCGTTCAAAAGTTTGGGGTCACTTAGAAATGTCCTTGTTTTTTAAAGAAAAGCCATTTTTTTGTCCATTAAAATAACATCAAATTGATCAGAAATACAGTGTAGACATTGTTGTAAATGACTATTGTAGCTGTAAACGGCAGATTTTTTTTATGAAATATCTACATAGGCGTATACAGGCCCATTGTCAGAAACCATCACTCCTGTGTTCCAATGGCACGTTGTGTTAGCTAATCCAAGTTTATCATTTTAAAATGCTAATTGATCATTAGAAAACCCTTTTGCAATTATGTTAGCACAGTTGAAAACTGTTGTTCGGATTAAAGAAGCAATAAAACTGGTCTTCTATAGAATAGTTGAGTATCTGGAGCATCAGCATTTGTGGGTTCGATTACAGGTTGAAATTGGCCAGAAACAAAGGACTTTCTTTGAAACTCGTCAGTCTATTCTTGTTCTGAGAAATGAAGGCTATTCCATGTGAGAAATTGACTAGAAACTGAAGATCTCATACAACGCTGTGTACTACTCCCTTCACAGAACAGTGAAACTGGCACTAACCAGAATAGAAAGAGGAGTGGGAGGCCCTGGTGCACAACTGAGCAAGAGGACAAGTACATTAGAGTGTCTATTTTGAGAAACAGACGCCTCACAAGTCCTCAACTGGCAGCTTCATTAAATAGTACCCGCAAAACACCAGCCTCAACGTAAACAGTGAAGAGGCGACTCTGGGATGCTGGCGACTCTGGGATGGTTGCTGATAATGGGCCTCTATACGCCTATGTAGATATTTCATAAAAAAATCTGCCATTTACAGCTACAATAGTCATTTACAACATTAACAATGTCTACACTGTATTTCTGATCAATTTAATGTTATTTTTATGGACAAAAAAAAGTACTTTTCTTTCAAAAACAAGGACATTTCTAAGTGACCCCAAACTGTTGAACGGTAATGTAACTCCACTTTGACATTATGGGCTATTGAATGTAGGCCAGTGACAAAACAATCTCAATTTAATCAAGACAACAAAACAGAGAAAAAGTCAAGGGGTATTAATACTTTGTGAAGGCACAAAAGACACACACACACACACACACACACACACACACACACACACACACACACACACACACACACACACACACACACACAAGACCATGCATAAACTCACACATATACACAAAATTGCATTTATTATCTGGGCCCCAGCAGGACACACCTAATCAGGGCCATCGGGTATCACTCACAACTTACAGCACTCTGACAGGATAGGTCAGCTGTCATTGAGCCATGTCTGTACCAATCAGATATGAAGGGGGATATGCAAAGTGAATTCCTGAACAGCGGAGGAGAGAGGGTGTGGTGGACTTAGTGTTGGTTAGCATTAGCCTGGGAAAGTGTCGGTGAGTGGTGAAGGTAGCATTGGTTAGCACCTTAGCCTGGACCAGTCTGAGTGTTGGAGTTAGCATTCGTTAGCACTTTAGCCTGGACCAGAGTCTGTGAGTGGTGGAGTTAGCATTGGTTAGTGTGTTAGCCTGGACCCGTCTGAGCATTGGAGTTAGCATTCGTTAGCGCCTGGACCAGTCTCTGTGTGTGTTGGAGTTAGCATACAGTTGGTTAACGCTAGCCTGGATCTGTTTCAGCAGCGGTGTAGTCTCAACGCCCCAGGGCCTTTGACACCCTAATGGGTGTGAAATCAAAACCTTAATCAGTCGACTCCCCACCCACACACACCCACGCACACCCACACAATTATGAAAACTAGCTTAGCAAAATCAGAAGTCTTTCTCACAATTACACAATCTAAAATGGTGCCTATTACCAGTCAGTTCTAGCTGATACAGTAGACAGCAGTATGTTTCAGCTCCAATGTTCTAAAGGGACAAGGGGCAGAGGCAGGTCTGTCTGCTGATTGTCCGGTACTAGGAATGAAGTGACCTGGGTAATGGCAGGGCGGAGACGTTCCCTGTTGGCTCGTTAGTAAGTACCTGGCAGAAGGTCACTCCACTTTCCTCTCTCACTCTGCCACTCTCTGTCACTCTCGCTCTCCCTGTCACTCTTACTCTCCCTCTTTATCTTTCACTTTCTCTCTGTCAGTCACGCTGCCTCCCTTGCAACTTCTCTTTCCTTAATTCTTTTTTCCCTCTAATTCTCTCTCTCACTGAAACTCCGTTGCCCTGTCTCCCACTATCTATCTCCCTCTCACCCACTATCTATCTCCCTCTCACCCACTATCTATCTCCCTCTCACCCACTATCTATCTCCCTCTCACCCACTATCTATCTCCCTCTCACCCACTATCTATCTCCCTCTCACCCACTATCTATCTCCCTCTCACCCACTATCTATCTCCCTCCCATCCACTATCTATTCCCTCAACATCTCCCTCTCATCCACTATCCATCTCCCTCAACATCTCCCTCTCACCTCATCCACTATCCATCTCCCTCAACATCTCCCTCTCATCCACTATCTATCTCATTCAACATCTCCCTCTCATCCTCTATCTCCCTCAACATCTCCCTCTCATCCCCTATCCATCTCCCTCAACATCTCCCTCTCATCCACTATCTATCTCCCTCAACATCTCTCATCCACTATCTATCTCCCTCTCACCCACTATCTATCTCCCTCTCACCCACTATCTATCTCCCTCCCATCCACTATCTATTCCCTCAACATCTCCCTCTCATCCACTATCCATCTCCCTCAACATCTCCCTCTCATCCACATCTTACCTCATCCACTATCTATCTCCCTCAACATCTCCCTCTCATCCACTATCTATCTCATTCAACATCTCCCTCTCATCCACTATCTATCTCATTCAACATCTCCCTCTCATCCACTATCTATCTCATTCAACATCTCCCTCTATCTCCCTCTGATCCCCTATCCATCTCCCTCAACATCTCCCTCTCATCCCCTATCTATCTCCCATCTATCTCCCTCAACATCTCCCTCTCAGTCCCATTAAAGCACTTAGTCTTTCACCGTCTTTCTCTTGTCTTTCCACTCTCCCTTCCACAATCTGCCGCCAAACCAAACAGAGGTAATCACAGTTCATTGATCATGGTGTGTGTGTTTGTGTGTTTGAGCAGCACTGTCTGTAAACACAACCCCAGTGGATCAGTGATTGATGTTTTAAAAAAAAAAAATATATTTAACCTTTATTTAACTAGGCAAGTCAGTTAAGAACAACTTGTTATTTACAATGACGGCCCTTGTACAGGGGCAGAATGACAGATTTGTATCTTGTCAGCTCAGGGATTCGATCCAGCAACCTTTCGGTTACTGGCCCAACGCTCTAATCACTAGGCTACTTGCCATGTCTAGTTGCCTACTAACAGATTCATGAACTTTAAATGGCAAAGTGATTGTGTGTGTGGGTGTGGGTGTACGTGTGTGTGGGTGTGTGTGCACGTCTTCGCCTGCTTGAATGACAAAAAGGAAACGGAGACGCTGAGACACTGATTATATCAAATCACACACACAACCCCCTCTTCCACATTTTGTTACATTACAGCCTTATTCTAAAATGTATTAAATTGTTTTTCTCCCTCATCAATATACACACAATACCCCATAATGACAAAGCAAAAACAGGTTTTTCAAACATTTAGCTAATTCTTTTTTTTTTTAAACCCAACTTAAATATTACATTGACATAAGTATTCAGACCCTTTACCTCAGTACTTTGTTGAAGCACCTTTGGCAGCGATTACAGCCTCAAGTCTTCTTGGGTATGACGCTACAAGCTTGTCTTGTGACTGGTTTTGTGTCCCGTGTGGCTCAGTTGATAGAGCATGGGGTTTGCAACACCAGGGTTGTGGGTTCGATTCCCACAGGGGACAAGTACGAAAAAAAAAAAGAAAAAAAAATATGTATGAAATGTATGTATTCACTACTGTTAGTCGCTCTGGATAAGAGCGTCTGCTAAATGACTAAAATGTAAAAATGTAAAAAAAAAAAAAGAAGCTTGGCAGACCTGTATTTGGGGAGTTTCTCCCATTCTTCTCTGCAGATCCTCTCAAGCTCTGTCAGGTTGGATGGGGAGCATCGCTGTACAGCTATTGGATAAGCTATTGGATAAGCTATTGGATAAGCTCTGGATAAGAGCGTCTGCTAAATGACTAAAATGTAAAAATGTAAAAAAAAAAAAAAGAAGCTTGGCAGACCTGTATTTGGGGAGTTTCTCCCATTCTTCTCTGCAGATCCTCTCAAGCTCTGTCAGGTTGGATGGGGAGCATCGCTGTACAGCTATTGTCAGGTCTCTCCAGAGATGTTCGATCAGGTTCAAGTCCGGGCTCTAGCTGGGCCACTCAAGGACATTCAGAGACTTGCTGGGCCACTCAAGGACATTCAGAGACTTGTCCCAAAGCCACTCCAGCATTGTCTTGGCTGTGTGCTCCCACCACCATGCTTCACAGTGGGATAGTATAGGCCAGCTGATGAGCGGTGTCTAGTTTCATCCAGATGTGACGCTTGGCATTCAGGCCAAAGAGTTCAATCTTGGTTTCATCAGACCAGAGAATCTTGTTTCTCATGGTCTGAGAGTCTTTAGGCCTTTTATCAAATGGGCTGTCATGTGCCTTTTACTGAGCAGTGGCTTCCATCTGGACACTCTACCATAAAGGCCTGATAGGTGGAGTGCTGCAGAGGTGGTTGTCCTTCTGGAAGGTTCTCCCATCTCTACAGAGGAATTCTGGAGCTCTGTCAGAGTGACCATCAGGTTCTTGGTCATCTCCCTGACCAAGGCCCTTCTCCCTCGATTGCTCAATTTGGGCGGGCGGGCGGCCAGCTCTAGGAAGAGTCTTGGTGGTTCCAAACTTCTTCCATTTAAGAATGATGGAGGCCACTGTGTTCTTGGGGACCTTCAATGCTGCAAACATCTTTTGGTACCCTTCCCTAGACCTGTGCCTTGACACAATCCTGTCTCTGAGCTCTATGGACAATTCCTTCGACCTCATGGCTTGGTTTTTGCTCTGACATGCACTGTCAACTGTGGTACCATATATAGACAGGTGTGTGCCTTTCCAAATCATGCTGAATCAATTGAATTGACCACAGGTGCACTGCAATCAAGTTGTAGAAACATCTCAAGGATGATCAATGGAAACAGGATGCACCTGAACTCAATTTCGAGTCTCATAGCAAAGGGTCTGAATACTTATGTAAATAAGGTATTTCTGTTTTTATTTTTAATACATTTGCTACCGTGCGGTAGCAGAGAGAACAGTCTATGACTAGGGTGGCTGGAGTCTTTGACAGTTTTTAGGGCTTTCCTCTGACACTGCCTGGTATAGAGGTCCTGGATGGCAGGAAGCTTGGCCCCAGTGATGTACTTGGCCATACACACTACCCTCTGTAGTGCCTTGCCGAGCAGTTGCCATACCAGGCAGTGATGCAACCAGTCAGGATTCTCTCAATGGTGTAGCTGTAAAACCTTTTGAGGATCTGAGGACCCATGCCAAATCTTTTCAGTTTTGTCGTGCCCTCTTATCAGCATACCATGCTTCTACATCCACTCAACCTCTCTATGTCACCTATATCTACGTCTAATCTATAGTATGCACAGGCAGACAGGCAAGTCTGCCTTATCAATACTGTTCCGTGTGTCTGTCTGTTTGAGATAGGGAGCGTGTGTGTGTGTTCACATGTTTGTGTAACTGTGTTATCTCCAATGCTTCCAGTTATAACCAGCGTCTCATCTGGACATGGTAGACCACTGGAGCTGGAGAGAGAGACTGGCAGCACAACGGGAGATAGAAGACAAAGATTTATCAGGGAAATGTCTCAAGGAAGGCATCAAAGGTCTACAAACATGTGTGCGATCGAGCACACACACAAGGTCTCAATATCCCTGATAACCAGCCCATGCTATCTGTGCATCACCAGTGTGTTTGGAGAGAGAGAAGACATCAGTCTGATATATTAACCAGAGGGGAGGGAGTGAGAAAAGGACGGGACGAGAGATTGGGATGGAGGAGCAGTCAGGTAACTCGAGATCCAAGGGGTAATTCGACGTGCGTCCAGGTCCCAGGACGTCAGGAGATGCTTTCAAAACCGGTCACTAGGGGCAACAGTGCACGCTATTATCATCAAGTAGGGTTGTGGTTTGCTAGGGAGGTGGGGTTGGCGGATGGGCTCTCTTTCCTTAACCATTCTGAATTAATGACTAAACTTAAGCATTGAGAGGTTTGAGCAAGCAGGAAATCAGTGTGTGTGAGTGGCATCGTGTGTATATGGTGTGTGAGTCTGTGTATATGTGTGTGTGTATGTACAGTTGAAGTCGGATGTTTACATGCACCTTACCCAAATACATTTAAACTCAGTTTTTCACAATTCCTGACATTTAATCCTCGTAAAAATTCCCTGTCTTAGGTCAGTTAGGATCATCACTTTATTTAAGAATGTGAAATGTCAGAATAATAGTAGAGAGAATTATTTATTTCAACTTTTATTTATTTCATCACATTCCCAGTGGGTCAGAAGTTAACATACACTCAATTAGTATTTGGTAGCATTGCCTTTCAATTGTTTAACTTGGGTCAAACGTTTCAGGTAGCCTTCCACAAGCTTCCCACAATAAGGTGGGTGAATTTTGAGAGTCAGGTTTGTAGGCGGGTGAATTTTGGCCCATTCCTCCTGACAGATCTGGTGTAACTGAGTCAGGTTTGTAGGCCTCTCTGCTCGCAGACACTTTTTCAGTTCTGCCCACAAATTTTCTATGGGATTGAGGTCAGGGCTTTGTGCTGGCCACTCCAATACCTTGACTTTGCTGTCCTTAAGCCATTTTGCCACAACTTTGGAAGTATGCTTGGGGTCATTGTCCATTTGGAAGACCCATTTGTGACAAAGCTTTAACTTCCTGACTGATGTCTGGAGATGTTGCGTCAATATATCCACATAATTTTCCATCCTCATGATGCCATCTATTTTGTGAAGTGCACCAGTCCCTCCTGCAGCAAAGCAACCCCACAACATGATGCTGCCACCCCCGTACTTCACGGTTGGGATGGTGTTCTTCGGCTTGCAAGCCTCTCTCTTTTTCCTCCAAACATAACAATGGTCATTATGGCCAAACAGTTTTATTTTTGTTTCATCAGACCAAAGGACATTTCTCCAAAAAGTACAATCTTTGTCCCCATGTGCAGTTGTAAACCGTAGTCTGGCTTTTTTATGGCGGTTTTGGAGTAGTGGCTTCTTCCTTGCTGAGTGGCCTTTCAGGTTATGTCGATATAGGACTTGTTTCACTGTGGATAGAGATACTTTTGTACCTGTTTCCTCCAGCATCTTCACAAGGTCCTTTGCTGTTGTTCTGGGATTGATTTGTACTTTTCTCACCAAAGTCTGTTAATCTCTAGGAGACAGAACGCGTCTCCTTCCTGAGCGGTATGACGGCTGCGTGGTCCCATGGTGTTTATACTTGCATACTATTGTTTGTACAGATGAACGTGGTACCTTCAGGTGTTTGGAAATTGCTCCCAAGGATGAACCAGACTTGTGGAGGTCTACAATTTTTTTTCTGAGGTCTTGGCTGATTTCTTTTGATTTCCACATGATGTCAAGCAAAGAGCCACTGAGCCGAGTTTGAAGGTAGGCCTTGAAATACATCCACAGGTACACCTCCAATTGACTCAAATTATGTCAATTAGCCTATCGGAAGCTTCTAAAGCCATTACATAATTTTCTGGAATTTTACAAGCTGTTTAAAGGCACAGTCAACTTCTGACCCACTGGAATTGTGATACAGTGAATTATAAGTGAAATAATCTGTCTGTAAACAATTGTTGGAAAAATGACTTGTGTCATGCACAAAGTAGATGTCCTAACTGACTTGCCAAAGCTATAGTTTGTTAACAAGAAATTTGTGGAGTGGTTGAAAAAGTAGTTTTAATGACTCTAACCTAAGTGTATGTAAACTTCCGACTTCAACTGTATATGTGTGTGTATATATACTGCTCAAAAAATAAAGGGAACACTTAAACAACACAATGTAACTCCAAGTCAATCACACTTCTGTGAAATCAAACTGTCCACTTAGGAAGCAACACTGATTGACAATAAATTTCACATGCTGTTGTGCAAATGGAATAGACAACAGGTGGAAATTATAGGCAATAAGCAAGACACACCCAATAAAGGAGTGGTTCTGCAGGTGGAGACCACAGACCACTTCTCAGTTCCTATGCTTCCTGGCTGATGTTTTGGTCACTTTTGAATGCTGGCGGTGCTTTCACTCTAGTGGTAGCATGAGACGGAGTCTACAACCCACACAAGTGGCTCAGGTAGTGCAGCTCATCCAGGATGGCACATCAATACGAGCTGTGGCAAGAAGGTTTGCTGTGTCTGTCAGCATAGTGTCCAGAGCATGGATGCGCTACCAGGAGACAGGTCAGTACATCAGGAGACGTGGAGGAGGCCGTAGGAGGGCAACAACCCAGCAGCAGGACCGCTACCTCCGCCTTTGTGCAAGGAGGAGCAGGAGGAGAACTGCCAGAGCCCTGCAAAATGACCTCCAGCAGGCCACAAATGTGCATGTGTCTGCTCAAACGGTGGGCTAATTAACGCCGCCCTATCGGACTCCCAATCACGTCCGGTTGTGATACAGCCAGTGTTAAAGCTCTATTGACTACACAGACTGTATTACACAACAGATGAACTAGCCAGAGGGAGCAATGATATGAAAATAAATAAAGTTTCAAGAATGAATCATGGAATCTAATACTCTAGCTTGTTATTAGGCTGGTGCATATTCTTCTCTTTAATTGTGTATTTCACTCTGAGAACACACAGCAGTAGCAGGGAATGCCTGCTAAATATAAATATGCAAATGTAAACATTAAAATAGACAATGTGTTGGAGTGGGGGGGGGGGGGGGGTCTATGTGTGTTTGTGAGAAAGGTAGATATTGAAATCTGCTGCAGCAACCGTAAACTCCTGCCTTTAACAAGCCAGGCGCCAAGTATTCCTTCACACTACAATGGTGTGTGTGTGTGTGTGTGTGTGTGTGTGTGTGTGTGTGTGTGTGTGTGTGTGTGTGTGTGTGTGTGTGTGTGTGTGTGTGTGTGTGTGTGTGTGATACTAGCGTCACACTGCACTGGAAAAAATGAGGAGAGAGAAAGAGAGAGATACAGAGAGAGCAAAAGAGAGAGATACAAAGAGATAGAAATACAAAGAGAGAGAGAGAGAGAAAGAGCGAAAGAGAGATACAAAGAGACAGATGAGAGAGAAAGAAAGAGAGAAAGAAAAGGAGAGAAAGAAAAAGAGAGATGAGAGAGATACAAAGAGAGATAGAGATACAAAGGGAGAGAGATACAAAACATTGCATATTCTTCCAATGTGAAAGACCTATTACCTTCTGTTAAGATCACTTTAGAGGTCACAGCTATTTGTGGTCCCACATCCCTACACAGCTTCACTCAACCAAATACACTATTCACCTTGTGTGTGTGTGTGTGTGTGTGTGTGTGTGTGTGTGTGTGTGTGTGTGTGTGTGTGTGTGTGTGTGTGTGTGTGTGTGTGTGTGTGTGTGTGTGTGTGTGTGGGGCACGGGGGAGGTTTACATTATGTGGCTCACCTGTGGGCGGATGACTCTGTCAATGCTCTTCAGGGCAGTGTCTGGGGAAGGGGGAGAGCAGTCTGGAGTTGGCCCCGTCGGTGAGGAGCCGTTCCTATGGTTACACAGCTCCGGCTCAGTCACCGTCACCTGGGGAGAGTGGCCTTGAAAGAGAGACAGAGAGAGAGAGAGATGGGGTGGGGGAGTGGAGGAGAGAGAGAGAGAGAGCGAGAGAGAGAGAGAGCGAGAGAGAGAGAGACAAGAGAAGGGGGGGTAGATTTAATTAAGCCTGGATCAAAGGAAGAGCAATCCAAACAGAGAGATAGAACAGCAGGTATCCATGGAGGGTCAAGGCTGCAATGCATTTCCACTGGAGTTCGTTCAGATGTGAACCTCAGATGTGGCAGCTGCCATGTGCGCTCAAATGGCCAATAAACTGGCATATCTTTATTTCTGTCTTAAATATCTCACACATGATATAACACACACACACACACACACACACACACACACACACACACACACACACACACACACACACACACACACACACACACACACACACACACACACACACACACACACACACACACACACACACACACACACACACACACACACTCCTCTCTCACTCCTTCAGAGGTAAGAGTGGCCTGACAAGGACTCAGATGTCAGAGTTGATTTCCCCAGTGTGTGATCAGTTAGGGAGAAAATAAGAAAGAGAGGGAGGAGAGGAAAGAGAAGGAGGGGAAACGAGTGCGGAGGGTGGACAGAATCAAATTTCTCACCCACATTAAAGGGAAAAACCATCCATTTCAATCACCAGTCAACAACAGAGACGTACACACACTCCCACAAGTGTGTGTGTGTGTGTGTGTGTGTGTGTGTGTGTGTGTGTGTGTGTGTGTGTGCCGTGCACGTGTAGTCTATCCGTCAGTCCTTGTCGTGCTACACAAACGTACAGACACTCAAATATTTGTCCAATTAGACCTTGACACAGACATGGGGAATCACACTGAGGTATCCTTCTCAAGAGGACATGTTATCTCCCGGGGGTCAAAACAAAAAAGTGGCCTTATTAAGTACCTGTAGTAATTAGTAGCATTCTCTGTTTTCCCATGCAAAAGTGATTGCTTTTGATAAAAACACTTCTCTGCCTTTCCAATGAAAAATGATTAGAAAAACAATGTGTACAGAACCTGTCAAAAGTTTGGACACACCTACTCATTCCAGGGTTTTTCTTTATTTTTACTATTTTCTACATTGTATAATAATAGTGAAGACATCAAAACTATGAAATAACACATACGGAATCATGTGTGCGAAGCTGTCATGAAGGCAAAGGGTGGCTACTTTCAAGAATCTAAAATATATTTTGATTTGTTGTACACTTTTTTGTACAGACCAGTCTGTGTTTTACTACATGATTCCATATGTGTTATTTCATAGTTTTGATGTCTTCACTATTATTCCACAATGTAGAAAATAGTAAAAATAAAGAGGTGTCCAAACTTTTGACTGGTACTGTATATTTTATGGAAAATGTATGTTGTATGTTTCTGGATGATGCAACATGCTGCCTTGTCACCAATTTGTAAGTCGCTCTGGATAAGAGTGTCTGCTAAATGACGTAAATGGAAAATGTAAATGTTGTTGACAACATGACAGAGCACCACAGATTACTTTTCCATTTGAGAATGGAGCTCCTCCCTCTCCGCCTTTGCCCGGTGCCCTGCAGCTCAGTATATTCAAAACAGCCCACTGACTCACAAGGCTTTTGTCTGTCGTCATTGTGCTTGTATACAAACACCACGTGACTGGGGACTACCGATAAGCTTCATAATGAAAAACTGTGACAGGTGAAATGAAGAACGTGATATTCTCTGTCTCCGAACGCAGGACTCTCCAACCCTGTTCCTGTAGAGCTACAGTCCTCTAGGTTTTAACTCCAACCCTGTTCCTGGAGGGATACAGTCCTGTAGGTTTTAACTCCAACCCTGTTCCTGGAGAGATACAGTCCTGTAGGTTTTAACTCTAACCCTGTTTCTGTAGAGCTACAGTCCTGTAGGTTTTAACTCCAACCCTGTTCCTGTAGAGCTACAGTCCTGTAGGTTTTAACTCTAACCCTGTTCCTGTAGAGCTACAGTCCTGTAGGTTTTAACTCCAACCCTGTTCCTGTAGAGCTACAGTCCTGTAGGTTTTAACTCCAACCCTGTTCCTGTAGAGCTACAGTCCTGTAGGTTTTAACTCCAACCCTGTTCCTGTAGAGCTACAGTCCTGTAGGTTTTAACTCCAACCCTGTTCCTGGAGAGCTACAGTCCTGAAGGTTTTGACTCCAACCTTGTTCCTGTAGAGCTACAGTCCTGAAGGTTTTAACTCCAACCCTGTTCCTGTAGAGCTACAGTCCTGTAGGTTTAACTCCAACCCTGTTCCTGGAGGGCTACAGTCCTGTAGGTTTAACTCCAACCCTGTTCCTGTAGAGCTACAGTCCTGTAGGTTTTAACTCCAACCCTGTTCCTGTAGAGCTACAGGTCCTGTAGGTTTTAACTCCAACCCTGTTCCTGTAGAGCTACAGTCCTGTAGGTTTTAACTCTAACCCTGTTCCTGTAGAGCTACAGTCCTGTAGGTTTGAACTCCAACCCTGTTCTGTAGAGCTACAGTCCTGTAGGTTTGAACTCCAACCCTGTTCCTGTAGAGCTACAGTCCTGTAGGTTTTAACTCCAACCCTGTTCCTGGAGAGCTACAGTCCTGTAGGTTTTAACTCCAACCCTGTTCCTGGAGAGCTACAGTCCTGAAGGTTTTGACTCCAACCCTGTTCCTGGAGAGCTACAGTCCTGTAGGTTTTAACTCCAACCCTGTTCCTGTAGAGCTACAGTCCTGTAGGTTTTAACTCCAACCCTGTTCCTGTAGAGCTACAGTCCTGTAGGTTTTAACTCCAACCCTGTTCCTGTAGAGCTACAGTCCTGTAGGTTTTAACTCCAACCCTGTTCCTGTAGAGCTACAGTCCTGTAGGTTTTAACTCCAACCCTGTTCCTGTAGAGCTACAGTCCTGTAGGTTTTAACTCCAACCCTGTTCCTGGAGAGCTACAGTCCTGAAGGTTTTGACTCCAACCTTGTTCCTGTAGAGCTACAGTCCTGTAGGTTTTAACTCCAACCCTGTTCCTGTAGAGCTACAGTCCTGTAGGTTTTAACTCCAACCCTGTTCCTGTAGAGCTACAGTCCTGTAGGTTTTAACTCCAACCCTGTTCCTGTAGAGCTACAGTCCTGTAGGTTTTAACTCCAACCCTGTTCCTGTACAGCTATAGGTCCTGTAGCTTTTAACTCCAACCCTGTTCCTGTAGAGCTACA
Organism: Salmo salar; assembly: GCF_965601325.2. Classification (NCBI taxonomy): domain Eukaryota; kingdom Metazoa; phylum Chordata; class Actinopteri; order Salmoniformes; family Salmonidae; genus Salmo; species Salmo salar. Next base: position 64,203,152 of record NC_138307.1, on the reverse strand, counting down.
GTCCTGTAGGTTTTAACTCTAACCCTGTTCCTGTAGAGCTACAGTCCTGTAGGTTTGAACTCCAACCCTGTTCCTGTAGAGCTACAGTCCTGTAGGTTTGAACTCCAACCCTGTTCCTGTAGAGCTACAGTCCTTTAGGTTTTAACTCCAACCCTGTTCCTGGAGAGATACAGTCCTGTAGGTTTTAACTCCAACCCTGTTCCTGTAGAGCTACAGTCCTGTAGGTTTTAACTCCAACCCTGTTCCTGTACAGCTATAGGTCCTGTAGCTTTTAACTCCAACCCTGTTCCTGTAGAGCTACAGTCCTGTAGGTTTTAACTCTAACCCTGTTCCTGTAGAGCTACAGTCCTGTAGGTTTGAACTCCAACCCTGTTCCTGTAGAGCTACAGTCCTGTAGGTTTGAACTCCAACCCTGTTCCTGTAGAGCTACAGTCCTTTAGGTTTTAACTCCAACCCTGTTCCTGGAGAGATACAGTCCTGTAGGTTTTAACTCCAACCCTGTTCCTGGAGACCTACAGTCCTGTAGGTTTTAACTCCAACCCTGTTCCTGGAGCACGCCTGAGGCCCACCCGTCCTGGGGTACGCCGTGGTTAACTCCAACCCTGTTCCTGGAGAGATACAGTCCTGTAGGTTTTAACTCCAACCCTGTTCCTGTAGAGCTACAGTCCTGTAGGTTTTAACTCCAACCCTGTTCCTGGAGCACGCCTGAGGCCCCACCCGTCCTGGGGCTACGCCGTGGTTTAACTCCAACCCTGTTCCTGGAGAGCTACAGTCCTGTAGGTTTTCCCCCCGCCGGAGGGCGTCCGAGGGACTCCCTCAATCTAGAGCATATAATAATTAGCTGGTTGATAACCTGAATACGGTTAGTTACAACTGGGGTTGGAGCGAAAACCTACAGGAGGGCAGCGCTCCGTCAACAGGGTTGTAGAGCCATGTCCTAACGTATTGCACAAGTTGACTGCAGGCATTTACTTAAAAAGTAACAACAAATATATAACATCAAATCAAATTTTATTGGTCGCATACACATATTTAGCAGATGTTATTCCGGGTGTGGTGAAATGCTTATTACTCAAATATAAACTCAGCAAAAAAAGAAACGTCCTCTCACTGTCAACTGCGTTTATTATCAGCAAACTTACCATGTGTAAATATTTGTATGAACATAACAAGCTTCAACAACTGAGACATAAACTGAACAAGTTCCACAGACATGTGACTAACAGAAATGGAATAATGTGTCCCTGAACAAAGGGGGGGGGGGGGGGTCAAAATCAAAAGTAACAGTCAGTATCTGGTGTGGCCACCAGCTGCATTAAGTACTGAAAAATCAAATCAAATGTATTTATATAGCCCTTCTTACATCAGCTGATATCTCAAAGTGCTGTACAGAAACCCAGCCTAAAACCCCAAACAGCAAGCAATGCAGGTGTAGAAGTACTGCAGTGCATCTCCTCCTGGTTATTTGGATTTTTACAAATTATCTTTGAAAGACAGGGTCCTGAAAAAGGGGCGTTTCTTTTTTTGCTGAGTTTATATTGAAATGTATAAAACAATTATAAGAAATTGTTTCAATAGTATTGACGGTATAGAACAACTCACATCTGGACAACGAAGCCAGTTCCACTGCTTTTTTGTTGTTGTTCCCCTCTAATCAGGGACTGATGTAGAACAGGGACACCAGGTAGGTGCAATTAATGAATCAGATAGAACAGAAAACCAGTAGGTTCTGGACCTCGTATGGTAAGTGTTGAATACCCCTGGTACATATGGTACATACAGTATACCATCCAAACCTATCTGGGAGGAAGAAAGTGTTTGTATGAGAAGATAGGTAGAGGGACAGAGATAAAGAGACAGAGGAAGAGAGACAGTGAGCGACAGAGAGAGAGAGAGAGAGAGATGGGGGGGCGATCAGAGGGATACATATAAACAGATATGGTATTTTCTATTTTCTTGTAGAGTAAATAAGCCTGTCAGCACTGATGATTGACGTGTGTGTGTGTGTGTGTGTGTGTGTGTGTGTGTGTGTGTGTGTGTGTGTGTGTGTGTGTGTGTGTGTGTGTGTGTGTGTGTGTGTGTGTGTGTGTGTGTGTATCCAATGTTACAAAGACAGTCTGAGGGAGGGAGGTAGTTGACAGGAGATGTAGCGAGAGGTAGAGAAAGAGCGGGCTATATAAGTGAGAGACACAGCAGAGAGAGGAGCGAGAGGGAGGAAGAAAGTGTTTGTATGAGAGAGAGAAGATAGGTAGAGAGACAGAGAAAGGGGGGAGAGAGACAGCGAGACAGCGAGAGATATAGAAATAGAAAGAAAGAGAGAGGTGATCAGAGGTATAAATATAGACAGATATGGTATTTTCCTGTAGCGTAAATAAGCCTGTCAGCACTGATGATTGATGAGAGGGTGTGTGTGTGTGTTACAAAGACAGTCTGTGTTAGCAGCACAGGCAGACCAGTCTGTGTTCATAGGCCAGACCAGCTGTACAGCTAGTTAATGCAGGCATGCAGTACAGCAGGGTTCCCCAACTGGCGGCCAGCGGGCCGAATCTGGCCCGCGGGTGATTTTATTTGCCCCCCCAAGATTCCTGAGCAAAATGTAACTTGTTAAACATAAAAGACTGTAAAAAGACCAGCAAATCAGCTCATAGTGATTTTAATTTAGGAAATCTGTTATAAAGTATTCCCACGCATAATAGGGAGATATATGTGATTATATACAAATATAAGCAAGTTTTGAAATGATTATGTTTTAGTCAAATATTATATCTGTTTGGGCTTCTTGCAGCCAATTTGCAGTCTACAAATTATTTATAATTATGTTCCTGCCCCCCGACCATCCGCTCAAGAAAAAATATGCCCGCGCTATATAGGGTGTGTGTGTATGTATGTACAGTATGTACTGGTGGGATATTATCCTGGGGCTATATAGGGTGTGTGTGTATGTATGTACAGTATGTACTGGTGGGATATTATCCTGGGGCTATATAGGGTGTGTGTGTATGTATGTACAGTATGTACTGGTGGGATATTATCCTGGGGCTATATAGGGTGTGTGTGTATGTATGTACAGTATGTACTGGTGGGATATTATCCTGGGGCTATATAGGGTGTGTGTGTATGTATGTACAGTATGTACTGGTGGGATATTATCCTGGGGCTATATAGGGTGTGTGTGTATGTATGTACAGTATGTGTGTGTTTGTTTGTGTTTATGCGCGTGTTTGTGTGTGTTTGGGTTAATGCCTGTGTTTACAGTTGTACAGCTCACATGCTCCCAATGCCATACCCCATTAACCAATTAAAGTTAAGCTCCCACTACCTTGTCGCAGAATGCACCAATTACAGGTCTGCCTCTCAATGCTACATCTCATACAGGATTGTCCTTCAGTGTCGAATGTGCAACAAAACAACATGCTACTTTGAAACAGCTATGGTACACACACACACACACAGACACACACGGAATAGGCTTGAGAACCTCCAACCGGACAGGATGAGAGGGGTAGCCCAGATACTTCACACCCAGGGAAAGAGCATCCAAACTGGACTTCCAGAGAGCGAAACCCCCCTCTCTGGAACTATCCTAACACTGCAAAACAAAAGCTTGCACCACAACTGGGCACCTGACAAAATGCTAACACACACACACACACACACACACACACACACACACACACACACACACACACACACCACACACACACACACACACTCTCTTTTCTCTGTCTTTATCGGTGTGTCCACACTTGAACTTTAACCTATGAAAGTTCTAAGATCTGAAAGAATGTTTAGGAACATGAAATCATGTGCAATTCTAACAGCCCATAATTTGGAGGGGGTGATTCTAGTCATTTGATGTTCAGCTGTCTGTGTAAATAGGCCCAGAACTTTAACAACTTTCAGCTCGATGGCACTATCAGAGCAATCTAAAACCATTTCAGAGATGTGCTATTATCTTGGCCTTTTTCATATCACAGATCAGTGGTTCTCAGACGGATTTGGAAGTTTTCTTGTGAGTCACCTAGTAAACAAAAACAATGTTTCAAGCCAGGATCTGCCGCTGAAGGAATAAGCCTTGAGCTAAAAGTTTGCAGACTTTATCCCAACAATTTTGATGTTTTTTTTATTTTTATTGCTGGAGACCCACAGGATGTGTATGGTTTTGTTCCAGCCTTGTACTAACTAACAACAACTGCTTCAACTTATGATCAAACAGCTGACTGTCATAAATCCTTCAACGCCGATCCAAGTATACCTTAGGTACTTCAAGGTTTTGAGTTTATATTTTTTGCTCAGTAGAAACATAGTTATTAGCATAGTAATATTGTATAGGCTGTGTTCAAACCTAGTCTACCCTCTTGATATGAAAAACATATTGTACCATCTGTCTCCTACCGTATTGGTCTCATGATCATTTGACAGTGTTCAGCCTTGCCATACTGATAATAATATCCATCTTGGTAGTATTCCACAACCCCAGCCTCTGACTCTAGAGAGATATGGTGTTGACTCTGTATGCATGAACACAGGTGGTTGGTCAATTAGACGTGAATATTCATGAGCAGTTCACCACTCCTTATTAATGATTCAAACAAAATGGCTGCCAACAAGTGGCGGGGAAAATCTCAGAGCGCGGGAGGGATGGAGGAGTGAAAGTGTGTGTGTAACGTGTGTGTATGGCTCACGATTCCTCCCACACCCCACCCCTCCCCTCCTTACCCTCCTTGCCCATACTCAATGGGGCATGACTGTTCTAATGGCAGAGCCTGGAGAGTTAGTTGTGCTTCTTATTTCGTGTTGTCGTTGGTTAGTCAGAGCACAATTACCCAAATGTCACCTCCAGAGCTTCATCATGGGGGGAAATGGACTGGAACAGAACGACATCTTGGCTTTAGCCTCAGGGAAAGAAGGGAAGGAGGATAAAGGAGGGGGGGAGCAGAGAGGAGTGGAAGCATTGGATCGGAGGAAGGGAGGAGTAGATGCTGTGGGAGGGTCAATTGAAAATGAAAGTTTGTGTGTGTCAAGAAGTCTTTTCTGGTGTGTGTGTGCGTGTGTGTGCGCGCATGTCTGCGTATATTTGGTGAGTGTGTGTATGTGTGTGGCTGCAGTAGCCCATGTGTTTACCCTTGAGTCGATAGCCATTACCGCTAACCACTTAGCGGTGATAGCTAGCCTTCTGTCTCCTGCCCTGTACGTGATTGCAGGCCTCTAAGCCTCATCGTCACTATATTAAGACACCCTGCTTTCAAAAGACCCATAATATCCCTGTCTGTGGGCTCCTTTATACGCTGCTAGATTATACAGTACATAAGAGTCCCTTACTATTCTAGCTGTTTGGTAAATGTAACTGCATGGGGACAGATTGCTACTGTGCTGCGTCTTCCCCCCCATTGACGTTTCCTGTTGTGCTGAAGAGGTTTCATTATGCAGTATGTGGAGCCTATGTGTTTCTGCAGCACACACAGAGACACAGTGGCTGTGAATGGTCCGTTTGAGGTGATCTTACATTGTGAAGGAGAGAGGACGAGAGAGAGGGAGAGAGGGAGAGAAAGAGAGAGAGAGAGGGGGAGAAAGAGAGAGAGGGGGGGAAGAGAGAGAGAGAGAGAGGGGGAAAGAGATTGAGGAGTACATTTAAGTAGATACAGTGGCAGGGGAAAGTGCAACGCTAAGACATAATGCATACTGTGAGACAGAAGGGTTATTTCTGGTGGATGCTACTGACTTAGTCATCATCTCTGAGGACAGGTATCTTTCCTTTAAAACTAATGCTGCCTGTTGCGCTGCCAGCTAACTACAGCATAGGACAGCATGTGACTGGGCTAGGGTTGAATACTGGGAACCGGGTTACTGAGATTTACTGAGATTTACAGCCCAAACTCCACTCCCTTTTCCCGGGATAAATAACTGAGAGAAATCGGTATATTATAATAAATTATTTCTATGAACAGCATGACATGAAATGGAACTATTAAATGATATGCATTGTCTAAATCTTGCTTCTCTACAGCCTTCTCTCTGCTATCTGCATGACCAATCATCAACGCTCAGGGTGGGGACAGACAGCGCATCTCAGTAAGTTTACAATGAATGTTTCATCTCATCATGGTAACTCCATCTTGTGACAGGTAGGCCTACATTTCCTGCAACATAGTTTATGCTACATTAATATAAACACTGAATGTGTGTCTAATTTACACATCTCCATCTGGCTTTTGGGGTCACCTTATTTTTTTATTTGTAAACATAATTTTTTTGTTTTAAAACAGCCTATCACTCGAATATCATTGCTTTAAATCAGAGTGCAAGTGAGCACTCTCTCGCAGTCTCTCTCTCTCTCCATCAATTCCATTCAAATTGCATCCAAAACAGATAATCCTGTTCAAGAATCTACTAGAAAATCTACGGCAAGATCTAAAAATGGTTGTCTAGCAATGATCAACAACCAATTTGACAGAGCTTGAAGAATTGTGAAAAGAATAATAGACAAATATTGCAAAATCCAGGTGTGGAAAGCTCTTATAGGCTTACCCAGAAAGACTCACAGATGTAATTGGGCTCCCGAGTGGCGCAGTGGTCTAAGACACTGCATCTCAGTGCAAGAGGCATCACTGCAGTACCTGGTTCAAATCCAGGCTGCATCACATCCGGTCGTGATTGGGTGTCCCATAGGGAGTTGCACAGATGGTCATTGTAAATAAGAATTTGTTCTTAACTGACTTGCCTAGTTAAATAAAGGTTAAATAAAAAATTTAATCGCTGCCAAAGGTGCTTCTACAAAGTATTGACTCAGGGGTGTGAATACTTATGTAAATCAGATATTTCTGTATTTCATTTTCAATACATTTGCAACACGTTTTACGTTTCAAAACATGTTTTCACTTTGTGGGGTAGATGGGTGTGAAAAAATATATTTTAAATACATTTTGAATTCAGGCTGTAACACAACAACATGTGGAATAGAGTTCAATCTTGGTTTCATCAGACCAGAGAATTTCTCATGGTCATAGTCCTTTGGGTGCCTTTTGGCAAACTCCAAGTGGGCTGGCATGTGCCTTTTACTGAGGAGTGGCTTCGGTCTGGCCACTCTACCAAAAAGGCCTGATTGGTGGAGTGCTGCAGAGATGGAGTTCCTTCTGGAAGGTTCTCCCATCTCCATAGAGGATCTCTGGAGCTCTGTCAGAGTGACCATTGGGTTCTTGGTCACCTCCCTGAGCAAGGCCCTTCTCCCCCAATTGGTCAGTTTGGTCGGGCGGCCAGCTCTAAGAAGAGCTGGCCGCAGAATGCTGCAGAAATCTTTTGGTACCCTTCCCTAGATCTGTGCCTCGACACAATCCTGTCTCTGAGCTCTATGGACAATTCCTTTGACCACATGGCTTGGTTTTTGCTCTGACATGCACTGTCAACTGTGGGACCATATATAGACAGGTGTGTGCCTTTCCAAACAATGTCCAATCAATTGAATTGACCACAGGTGGACTCCAATCAAGTTGTAGAAACATCTCAAGGATGATCAATGGAAACAGGATGCACTGAGCTCAATTTCGAGTCTCATAGCAAAGGGTCTGAATACTTATGTAAATAAGGTATTTCTGTTTTATATGTTTCATACATTTGCAAACATTTCTAAAAACCTGTTTTCAATGTTATACATTTTAGAATAATGCTGTAACGTAACAAAATGTGGAAAAAGTCAAGGGGTCTGAGTACTTCCGAATGCATTGTAGCTAGCTACATCTATGGGCTTTGTTCTTCTGTCGTGCGTAATGTGCGGTAGCCTATACTGTAATACGTTTACGTTTCCGTCATTTAGCAGACGCTCTTATCCAGAGCGACTTACAAATTGGTGCATTCACCTTATGATATCCAGTGGAACAACCACTTACAATAGTACATCTATATATTTTTTTTTTTTTTGGGGGGGGGGGGTCAGAAGGATTGCTTTATCCTATTCCAGGTATACATAGACTATGTCTTGGATAACGGCACAATCATTTGGGTTTTTTGGTGCTTGGGTTCATAAAATGTCTTCAATGTATGGCTCATAAAATGGCTTTAATGTATGGCTTATCAGGCTCAGGTAGCATCAGGCTTGAATTTCATGCTGATCAAAGCCAGACATATTGATATTGTTACGATCGTTGTTGGAAGGATTGGATCAAGGTGCAGCGTGGTAGGCGTACATCTTTCTTCATTAAATGAAGACCGGAAAAATAAAAAAAATACAAACGAAATGTAACGTTTATCATCGCCGGAGGAATCGAACCGTAGATCGCGGCCGGGGACTCCGGACCGTAGATCGTCGCCGGGGACTCCGGAATGGGAACCCCCGCTGGAGGCTCCGGCTGCCGACCGTCCCAGGAGGCTCCGGACCGGGGCCCGTCGCAGGAGGTTCCGGACCGGGGGCCCGTCGCTGGAGGCTCCGGACCGCGGACCGTCGCACGAGGCTCCGGACCGCGGACCGTCGCTGGAGGCTCCGGACCGCGGACCGTCGCACGAGGCTCCGGACCGCGGACCGTCGCAGGAGGCTCCGGACCGCGGACCGTCGCTGGAGGCTCCAGACCGCGGACCGTCGCTGGAGGCTCCGGACCGCGGACCGTCGCACGAGGCTCCGGACCGCGGACCGTCGCAGGAGGCTCCGGACCGCGGACCGTCGCAGGAGGCTCCGGACCGCGGACCGTCGCAGGAGGCTCCGGACCGCGGACCGTCGCACGAGGCTCCGGACCGCGGACCGACGCACGAGGCTCCGGACCGCGGACCGTCGCACGAGGCTCCGGACCGCGGACCGTCGCACGAGGCTCCGGACTGCGGACCTTCTCTGGAGGTTTGGAGCATAGAGCTGGCACAAGGCGTCCTGGACAGATGACCACCTTAGCACGGCAAGTGCGGGGGGCTGGCACCGGACGCACTGGGCTGTGGAGGCGCACTGGAGACACGGTGCGTAGAACCGGCACAGGACGTCCTTGACCGAGGAGGCGCACTGGAGACCAGGCGCGCTGAGCCGGCGCCACCCGGACAGATGCCCACTTTCGCATGGCAAGTGCGGGGAGCTGGCACAGAACGCACTGGGCTGTGGATGCCCTCGTGAGTACGGGGAGTTGGCTCTGGTTCAAACCCTGGCTCCGCCAACCACCCCGTGTGCCCCTCTCGGGCTTCCCTCATGGTCGCGAACCCCGGCATCATCGTTGTTCCTCCTCCCTCACGGCCTCCGTCTGCTCCCATGGAAGGCGATCCTTCCGGCCCGGATCTCCTCCCACGTCCAGGATCCCTTACCGTCCAAGATATCCTCCCATGTCCAGGATGTCTGCTCCTCCTGGCCACGCTGCTTGGTCCGTTTGTGGTGGGATCTTCTGTTACGATCGTTGTTGGAAGGATTGGACCAAGGTGCAGCGTGGTAGGCATACATCTTTCTTTATTAAATGAAACCAAAAAAAAACAGGAAAAAAAAAATACAAACGAAATGTAACGTTTAGTAGGGCTAAACAGCACAGTACCAAAACAAGATCCCACAAACTACAGGTGGGAAAAAAAGCTGCCTAAGTATGATCCCCAATCAGAGACAACGATAGACAGCTGCCTCTGATTGGGAACCATACCCGGCCAACAAAGAAATAGAAAACCTAGATTGCCTACCCTAGTTACACCCTGACCTAACCAAATAGAGACTAAAAAGGATCTCTAAGGTCAGGGCGTGACAGATACGCTTTATACGCTTGCAATTTTGTCAGGAAAAACAGAGTTATCCGGGAGAAAAGTGATTTATTCTTGGGATGGAACATTTGTAAAATACCGGGGAAATGTTCAGCCCCAGACTGGGCTCTTCTCCTTGTTCCATGTCTCTCTCGCACTTTTTCAGTCACTCCTTCTCTCCATCTCTCGCTTTCTCTCCATGTCTCTCTCACTCTCTCTCTCTCTCTCTCTCTCTGTCTCTTGTTTCTTTTCTCTCCCCAGAAAAGAGAGCGTGTGAGTGGCTCACAGTCATGTCTCATTAGAGATCTGAGTGATTGGGCTAAATGCAGGAATCCCTGATTCCCCCAGCCGTCCTCTGATTAGTTTAGTTAGCACTCCTCCTGAGCTGACCCCTGGAGAAATCTCACCTCTGAAGTCTGTGTGTGTGTGTGAAGGAGTGACTCAGAGTGACTGTCCTTGTAGACTGACATGAAGAAGCTCCACACACACCAGAGATGTATACAACTGCATGTAAGTTTCCTTTACCCATTAGAAGTCAATCACACAGCAAAATCCAACCAAAAAACAAACAGCCTGACTCTCACCACGAGTGATTCAACCACAGTTACCATGACAACCCACCGCTGACTCACCACCTATTTACTGGGAGTGTGGTAGAGGCACAGTTGCCAGGACAACCCGTGGTGTAGCCCACCATGGTATTGGTAGAGAGTAAAATGAGAACCCTGGGCACTGTGCTGCGACGGCTTCGGCAGTGACGGCTTAGAACTAAAAGGAGTTCTATGCCCTCGTGAAAAACACACTGACAGAGCGGATATGGTATCAATGACAACGAGAATGTGGACCTGCTGCTGAGTGGTGACTGCGCGACAGTTTGGTCTATCTTGATCTCCAGATATCCTACAGTATGAAACATCACTCAGTCCAGATCTCTTTTATTCACATCCAATAGCTGTGAGGGTTAAGACAGCGGTGACAGGGGTAACTGTGGTTACGGTAGTGACCCTCACCACTGTCCTGGATACTGTTTACTTCATTCACAATTTCAACATCTACGACTGTGACGGTGTGGCCAATGGTAACGGAGGTGACTGTTGTTACGGAGCTGACCATTGTTGTTCCTGTTATTACTTCATTATATACAGTACCGGTCAAAAATTTGGACACACCTACTCATTCCAGGGTTTTTCTTTTACTATTTCTACATTGTAGAATAATAGTGAAGACATCAAAAATATGAAATTCCACATATGGAACTCTATGAAGCATTTATTTGGGCTGCAATTTCTGAGGCTGTTAACTCTAATGAACTTATCCTCTGCAGCAGAGGTAACTCAGGGTCTTCCATTCCTGTGGCGGTCCTCATGAGAGCCAGTTTCATCATAGCGCTTGATGGTTTTTGCGACTGCACTTAAAGAAACTTTCAAAGTTCTTGACATTTTCTGTATTGACTGACCTTCATGTCTTAAAGTAATGATGGACTGTCATTTCGCTTTGCTTATTTGAGCTGTTCTTGCAATAATATGGACAAGGTCTTTTACCAAACAGGGCTAACTTCTGTATACCCACCCTACCTTGTCACAACACAACTGATTGGCTCAAACGCATTAAGACGTAAAGAAATTCCACAAATTAACAAGGCACACCTGTTAATTTAAATGCAATCCAGGTGACTACCTCATGAAGCTGGTTGAGAGAATGCCAAGAGTGTGCAAAGCTGTCATCAAGGCAAAGGGTGGCTATTTGAAGAATCTAAAATCTAAAATATATTTTGATTTGTTTAACACTTTTTCGTTGACTATATGATTCCATGTTATATTTCATAGTTTTGATGTCTTCAATATTATTCTACAATGTAGAAAATAATAAAAATAAAGAAGAACCCTTGAATAAGTAGGTGTTCTAAAACTTGCGACAGGTAGTATATATTCAAAATCTACAGCAGTGACGGTACTGACAACGGTGACGGAGGTGAATGTAGTATACAGAGGTTGTTGAACAGGTGGTTTGGGTGTGTCCTTACCGTTGAGGGGGCAGGCGTTGAAGAGGCCGATGTCCAGCGAGCAGGGTTTGCGGGTCACGGCGGTGGTGACGGACTCATACGGATTGTCCTCATCCTCCGGTAAGAACACGTCAAGGGAGGGCGACGGTACGATCTCTGCCGAGCGCTTCGAGTCCTGATATGGGGAGGGAGGGGGAGAAAGAGAGAGAGCGGGAGAGAGGGAGGAACATGGTGAGAATGTCGTGGGTAGTTTCACGTGTGGAAACGACAGAATATTTGTGTATGTACATTGACAAGCACGGCCAATGTTCAATGTATAACCTTGAACGTTGAATCAACAATGTTTGTTTACTGCCCTTGGTACCATCAGATCAGACAAACAACCCATCATCATAACTCATCCACCTCAAGGACAGGGTTCAATTTAAACACTGTTCAGGCCTGCTCCCCTGCTGAATCTAGGGAGTTGATTGTACTGCAATTGATTTAATAAGCACAGGCACGACCAGATAGAGCAAATACACAGAAATACACAGAAATACACCGATTTTGCAACAAAAAAATAAGCAATGACAGAGAGGAAATACATAGAAAATACACAGAAATACACAGATTTAGCAACAAAAAATAAGCTAATGGGCAACACTGTGACAGTATGTTTTATTCTTTTCTCTTTCTTTATAACCCTGTGTAACCAGATGTTGATATAGTAGAAAGACTGGAGACCATATATCCCAGGGTCCCCCTCTACTACTGAGAGGAGATAACCATCACCCTCGCTGAGGCCTCCGGCCCGTCACATGACATAGTGCAAAACCAGACAGCATGGCGGCCTCAAGTGTGGTTTCTGAGAAAAACTGCATGTTGCTCCCTTCAAGTCAAAATAGAAGAAACCATGAGATCATCCCTCAATGACTCCATTGCAACTGAGCCAAAATGGCTGATGTCCTGTGTGCAACCAGGTTCATGTTGTTCTATTCCTGTGACAGTATGAAAAGGTTGAGACCCAGCGGGTTGACAGAAAAACCCTTGGAACTAAATGTCCCTGTCTATATGGCATATGTGCACCCATGCCAAATCAAAACAACAGTGAGCAATGGAGGGCACAGGAAAGACAGACATTTCTCACCAGAGACACATGGGCAATAGATGCCTGTGTTTCCCATAATGCACCACTCCATCATCATTACTGCGACGTCGCCCGGGTCACCCCACCATATTTGGTTGCCGTGGTACCGCCGTGGCGACGGGGGCGTGGCGTTGTCCATGACTCACCCCTGGTGTGTTAATTTCCCCTGAACCCTATCGACGCCCCCCTCCTCTTCGCCTCATTGTCTCACTCCGACAGCCATTCATCTTCCTGTTAGCTGCTTCTACTACATTACCCAGACACCACTGGGTCATCAATCACGCACTGAGCGCATGCAGAGAAGATGAATCATCATCTTTGATTGAATGATCACTCCCTAGATAATCTGTCTCGTGTATACACACACACACACACACACACGTTCACTACTCAATGTGTCCTATTACACTAGCTAATATAAAACTTCAGTCTGTGTGCTCCTTTTCTCACACACCCACGTGTTGCACAGACACACAACCACACACACACACACACACACACACACACACACACACACACACACACACACACACACACACACACACAACCACGTGTTGCACACATACACAAAAGACCAGCAGGTCTATTGAATGAGTCACATTACTCTAGCCCATGTAAAGTACCAGCCGGTGAAGTCACACGTGGTTTCACACAGTAATAGTATGGTACGGGTTAACATTTCACCTCAATATGCTTACAGTCATCAGAAGTAATTACACTCCATAAAAAACTAGAGACAAAAACTGTGGCCCTGTGAATTGAGTCCCCTTAACAGTTACAGCCAAAACCCTTTATACTGAGATTTCCTGATAGACGAAGAACCCAAGAGAGACTGTGTCCCAAATGGCATCCTATTCCCTATATAGTGCTCTACTTTTGACCGGAGCCCTAATGCATGTGCCCTGGTCGAAAGTAGTGCACTATAAAGGAAACAGGGTGCCAACTGGGACGCAACCTTTCTCTGGCGCTATCATGGGTTCCCCTTCTGGGGCTTATTAGACAACTTGGGTTCTTTGTGCAACCCATCTCTGGATGCAGTGGTCCAGAGGGAGAAGACAGGAATGCCTCTGTCTTTATCCTCCACATCAAACCCTCTTTCTCTTTTCTCATTCTCTATCCTCTCTGACTTCCTAATGTACATCATGTTCCCTCCCTGTCACAATATCCCTTTCATCACTTTTCTCCCGCTCTGTCTGCTCTTATTTCACGTTCTCTCTCTGTCTTTCTCTCTCTCTCTGAAAGATACTTTTTTGACATAAATCTAGAAACCAATATCCCACTCTCTGACTTTTTATTCTCTCTCTTTTTCTCTTCATCTCTCAAGTTTACTTGTCTGCCTGTGTAAAGAACACACCAGCACCTCAGCCTCTCCCTCCTCCTCTCCCTATCTCCCTTCCACCCAGCCATCTCAGGGAGAGAGGCAGTGGAGGAACTCCAAACTTACTACGGAGAGAATAAAACAGACGAGAGCAACGCAGCGATGAACTGAGAGAACCAGAGAAAGAGGGAGAAACAGATGAAAGCCTAGTGGATACATTCCAACTTACTTCACAGTAACTACAACAGTTTTACTGAATCCCGAGGAAAGGAGGGTCGAAAATGAGTTCGAGAAAAGGGCTGGTTCAGAGGAAGTGAAGGAAGAATGCTACAGTGGGTTTGAAGCAGGGATTTCCTCCCTCTCTTTCGGTCTCCCTGTCTCTCTCTCAAACACAATTTTGTTCTATTTGTTCTATATAAATAGGTAAAAGTCGTTCAACTCAAAGCGAGAGCCATTCTCTACTACCAGACACTTTAGTCCCCCACTCCCCAGTCCCCACCTCTCCAGACTCCCACTCAATCAGAAAGTGTGTAAAACGCCAGCGCACCAGAGACGCCACACCACCATCTGCATACCAAGTCAACTCAGAGGTGCTAAGGCAGTTTGTGTTACCTGTTAATAGTTGATCTCACCTCCACTTCCTGGTGTAGGGGGTGAGAAGGTTGAGTAGGTTCACGCAATGAGCTCCATGTCCAAACACAAACAAGACGGTGTCTTAAACACACACTTCCTCTCTTTCCCTCTCTCTCCCTCTCTCCTCCCTCGCTCTCTCTCTCTTTATCTGTGGAGAGATAGGACACAGAGGAACTTGTGTGTCTGCCACAGGAAGGGAACAGACAAAAAGAGTCCTTCTCCGGCCACTAATTAGGAGTCTCTTAGCAGGTGTGTGTGTGTGTGTGTGTGTGTGTGTGTGTGTGTGTGTGTGTGTGTGTGTGTGTGTGTGTGTGTGTGTGTCAGGCTGGTAACCCAAATAGGAAATCTGTTGATACTACAGTCACGTCCCTGGAGCTACCATCCTGCAGGACATGTGACTCTGACCCGTTGTGTTCTGTGTGTGTGCTTGCAGACTTACAGGTTCTTTTCAAAAAGTTCATCTTATTTTTTCATTTCTTGACCAAAATAATACAACAATAAAGAGCAAAACAGAACAGCCACTTTTTTCATTCAATCTCTCTTCCTCCCTCTCTCATTCCACATATCCCACTCCTCCTGGTTTCTGTCCCCTAAGCACTGTGCAAACAGTCTCTCTCTCGCTCTCTAACCCACTCCTCTTTCCCTTGCTCCCCTATCCCTGCCTAACAGACAGTCCAAGCAGTTCAGACTGCAGCAGATACGAAGGACGCTGTAATTCACTGGCATTTCCTCATATTTGATTAGAGGAGGGGGTCGGGGGTCAGCAACCGTTGTAGAGGAACGGGGCATGAGAGGACAATAGTCCCTCTGAGACCATCCCACAACACAACACTCCTGACCTCTCCTTTCAGGAAGTTACTCCACCTCCCCAACATGGCCTCCCTGAGTAGAGCCGGTGCCAGGATCAGTTTCCCTGAGCACTATTACTAACCCCATGGACTTGAGAAAACTGCTAGAGCAGGGCCCTCAAGGTACACAGCCATGGGGAGTGCTCCATATCACTCAGGTATATGGTCATCTTGTTAGAGAGTAAGGGCTTATTCAGGTCTGAGTATGGATGAAGAATCAATACTATTGATCTATTGGGATTTTATTTGATTTCCATTACTTCAATGCAGAAATTAGGATGATGGTAATGGTGATGACAACGACGATGACAATGGTGAATACGAAAACGATGAGTTACCATAATTACCATGTAATTATCCGTTCCACCGTAGCTCTTCCCTGGATAGAACTGCCTGATTTGGACACAGTGATGACATCGGCATTTATTACTCCTGGAACATACTGTACACACCTGCTCTTCATTAACAAGGCGTAACTATAGCAACCAGTTGAGTCATCTGAGCGCGGAACATCTGCAGTCTCCAGAGTAGAACATCAAGGACAGCCTCTTCATCAGAAACTCAGGCAGGCCCTCCAACCAACTGATCAACTTTTCTAGTGAACGTTCACCTTTCATTTGTGTCTTGAGAAAGGCCTTGCAGCCGAAATCTCGATATTACAGTTCGAGAGGCACTGAAATCTTCAAGAGATACAGAAAATGAACCAGAGAAAATGTTTACCACTGATCAACGAGCACATTAGGTTCTACTCACACTAACACTGATCTGAAATCTGTTTGTGGATTGATTGACACAGTGTACATCAAATCATTGGTTCTCATGACTCTGAACCAGGTAAGACAACACAAACAGATCTGGGACCAGGCTAGTGTCCTTTATCGCATCTACTGATACTAGGGGAGCGATTATCTCGCATTGATAGATTACTTTATACAGAAAAACACCTGCCAACTCCCTCATTTAGCTAGGGTAGGTCTCGAACTTGTTCCTCAGTCCTCGTTTAGCTAGTGTAGGTCTCTAACTTGTCCCTCAGTCCTCGTTTAGCTAGTGTAGGCCTCTAACTTGTTTTTCAGTCCTCGTTTAGCTAGTGTAGGTCTCTAACTTGTCCCTCAGTCCTCGTTTAGCTAGTGTAGGTCTCCAACTTGTTTTTCAGTCCTCGTTTAGCTAGTGTAGGTCTTCAACTTGTTTTTCAGTCCTCGTTTAGCTAGTGTAGGTCTCCAACTTGTTTTTCAGTCCTCGTTTAGCTAGTGTAGGTCTCCAACTTGTTTTTCAGTCCTCGTTTAGCTAGTGTAGGTCTTCAACTTGTTTTTCAGTCCTCGTTTAGCTAGTGTAGGTCTTTAACTTGTTCCTCAGTCCTCGTTTAGCTAGTGTAGGTCTCTAACTTGTTTTTCAGTCCTCGTTTAGCTAGTGTAGGTCTCCAACTTGTTTTTCAGTCCTCGTTTAGCTAGTGTAGGTCTCCAACTTGTTTTTCAGTCCTCGTTTAGCTAGTGTAGGTCTCCAACTTGTTTTTCAGTCCTCGTTTAGCTAGTGTAGGTCTCCAACTTGTTTTTCAGTCCTCGTTTAGCTAGTGTAGGTCTCTAACTTGTTTTTCAGTCCTCGTTTAGCTAGTGTAGGTCTCTAACTTGTTTTTCAGTCCTCGTTTAGCTAGTGTAGGTCTCCAACTTGTTTTTCAGTCCTCGTTTAGCTAGTGCAGGTCTCTAACTTGTTTTTCAGTCCTCGTTTAGCTAGTGCAGGTCTCCAACTTGTTTTTCAGTCCTCGTTTAGCTAGTGTAGGTCTCCAACTTGTTTTTCAGTCCTCGTTTAGCTAGTGTAGGTCTCTAACTTGTTTTTCAGTCCTCGTTTAGCTAGTGTAGGTCACTGACTTATTCTTCAGCCCTCCGATGACACCAAGCACCAGTATCCAGCGGCCATTCCTATAATCATGTTATGCCGATTATATACTGCAGAAATGCCACTTTCCAAGGAGATGATTTCTGCCTCCACTTGGATTCCACAGCAACTTCCTTATCATCACTTGTGAGGAACAGAGCTGAATCATAAAATATGACGAGTTGTATATTAGCTGGTTATGAAGGCCTGGGGTGACTCAGTCAGTATGATTCTCTAGGAGGGACCATAAAGTATATATGACGCAGTGGGGACCCTTAGTATGTGTGGTAGAGGATTTATGACCTTCGTAGAGTGGCTGTATGGTCCAACTGTTAAATCATATATATATATAAATATGTATGAATGAGAGAGAGAGAGAGAGAGAGAGAGAGAGAGAGAGAGAGAGAGAGAGAGAGAGAGAGAGAGAGAGAGAGAGAGAGAGAGAGGACGGGGATGCCTAGGAGAGGAGAGATGGGTTAGAGAAAAGAGAGAGTTCCCAAACATGGCACTTCCACGGCAGTACCACAAAACCACAACATTTAAATAGGTATAATTTAAAGGAGAGATGACATTAACCATAAAAAAAATACAACGCCCTTGAATATTGCCTTGAACCTAAGTGGACTTCTTGTGCAATGGCTTGGGACTTTGAATAAGTGCACTAAAGAAGACTGGATATGCATAATATGTTTATTTTCTCCTATCACAGCCATTTAACTGACTTATGTTCTATGTATGGGGGACAAAAGAAGGGGGGTAGTCATTCAAAAAATGCGTCAACCACTATTATTTCACATAGAGTGAGGCCATATAATTTATCATGTGATTTGTTAAGCCAAATCTGACTTCTGAACTAATTTAGGCTTGCCTAAACAAAGGGGAGAGTAATTATGCAACAACTATATTTAGGTTATTTAAGTTTTATTAATTAGTAAAAAAATATATATAATTTACTTTTCACTTTGTTATGGCATATACGTAACAAGTATTTTGTGTAGATCAATGACAAAAAAATTACAATTAAATCTATTTCAATCCCACTTTGTAACACAACAAAATGGAGGTGTAGACTTTCTATAGGCACTGTACAGTATCTAGAAGGATATCTTGGAAATGGTGTAGTGTGCTGCACATTTAAACTTAGTGTACTTATCTAGAGTCAACTGCATATTACTGATGAACATAAGTTGCAAAGTAGAACCCACATAGGCTAATACTGTATTACGTTGTCTAATAGCATCATAGCCAACATTAGCAATGCCAGCCGAGACTGAACTTTAGCAGTTGTGAGAGTTGTGAGAAAACGCTGACTTGACTAGAAGGATTAGCCAGTGGGAACCAATCGCATGCTAACTGTATTAGCTAATGTATGAATATTTAACATGGAAATGCCAGGGAAGATGAATAGTGTTGCACATAAACATTAGCGACGGTAACACAATCATAAACTAACTGTGTTGGTCGTATGGATTATGAGAGAGTAATGACACACATGGGTAAGCATGCATGCATACACACCCACACACACAAAAACAAACGGGTGCTCATAAGCACACACAAACACACAACCACCTGTGTGGACACACACACACACACAATGCATCAACCATAAATACTAGCTGAAAAAGCATAATCACATATTTCTGATGAAAAGTCATCAGAGTGCTCAACAAAACAGTGTACTGTCGACACTCGGTTAGGTGTTTTTATGAAATAGATTACATTAAATCGTTTTTAATAATAGCTAAAGTTTGTATTTCTACTGGTTCCATGACGGGGTCAGCCTTTACGGCTGGGACCGCAAGTTTGTGTCCCGGATTCCTGTTAAGTAGCAGTTAGCCTGCTCTGTTTTCATGATGGCTAGCAGCTAACGGTAGCAGTGCTGGAAGATGATTTCTACCAGATGCAGATCAGGTGGAACTGGAAAATGGACAGGGATTTGTCTGCCCTAAATGTACCACCATCAAGCATCTTAGGGAAGAGATCCTCTGGCTGTTAGCTCGGCTGAGAGAAAAGGAAACTTGCTTTCTAAGTACACAGACCTTGCTGTAACGCAGTCAAACCTAATCTCAGTTTTAAATGCATCCTATAGCAAAGCTGTATTTGTATTTATTAGGGATCCCATTAGCTGTTGCAAAGGCAGCAGCTACTCTTCCTGGGGTCCAAACACATTAAGGCACTTATTCAAGAAAAGATAAAACAGTAAATCATATAACATTATTACACCACTACATATCTACAATACAACATGTATAACACCACAATACAACCATATTACAATGCACGTGGGTGTAGAGTGCATGTGCTAGAGCTTGTGTGTGCATGCGTGTATCTGTTCCTGTGTGTGTCTCTTCACAGTCCCCGCTGTTCCATTAGGTGTATATTGACCTGTTTTAAAAAATCTGATTCTACTGCTTGCGTCAGTTTCCTGATGTGGAATAGAGTTCCATGTAGTCATGGCACTATGTAGTACTGTGCGCCTCCCATAGTCTGTCCTGGACTTGGGGACTGTAAACAGACCTTGTGTCATGTCTTGTGGGGTATGCGTGGGTGTCCGAGCTGTATGCTAGTAGTTTAAAACAGACACCTGGGTACATTCAGCTTGTCAACATCTCTTACAAAAACAAGTAGTGATAAAGTCTGTCCTCCACTTTGAGCCAGGAGAGATTGACATGCATATCATTAATGTTAGCTCCCTGTGTACTTTTAAGGTCCAGCCGTGCTGCCCTGTTCTGAGCCAATTGTAGTTTTCTCAAGTCCCTCTTTGTGGCACCTGACCACACGACTGAACAGTAGTCCAGGTCGACCAAACTAGGGCCTGTAGGACCTGCCTTGTTGATAGTGTTGTTAAGAAAGTATATTAGCGCTTTATTATGGACAGACTTCTCCCCATCTTAGCCCCTGTTGTATCAATATGTCAATAAGTCTTGACCATGTCGATGTGTCGGGCAGTGTTGATCCGTCCCAATCCAACAGACAGATGCTAAGCTCAACTCCATGGCTCATGGGAGACTGGATACTTGCAAGGCGTAGGAGATCGGGGAGGCATTCTGGCCACACATCTATCTGAGAAGAACGGATTCAGCTAGCAAACAGCTTTGCCCCGTTTGAGACGGACCTACCAGCCCCAGGAGTCAGCATGGATGGGTGTATACCAACAGCCCCCCACGCCACCACAGTTCAGCAGGTCGTTTTCCCATCGGATTCCATCACAACCACCATCATTATGGGCAGCTTGGTGGTGAGAGATTTTGGCCTGCCTACGGTCTGTGCCCAACCAAGGTCCACTGTTACCCAGGAGCCCATGTCAATGACAACAACTCTCTCCTGCCCACAGTTCTGGCCATCTACTCCAATATTGACACCATCGTCACTCAGGTAGGTTTTAACGACCTTCGTTTTAAGCAATCTGAGGAACTGAGGGAGGACTACAAACAATGTTGAAGACCCTTCGCTATCACAGGAAGACAATAATCATCTCTGGCCCCCTCCCGTGCTACCGAAGGGGTTGGGAACGTTCCAGCCGACTCTTTGCCCTGAATGAGTACCTGAAGAAACAGGAATGTCTCCTTTTGTGACAAATTTGATTTGCTGTGGGAGCAACCAGCACTAAAAGAGACGGGATTCACCCTAACCACAGGGGTTCCAGGATTATTTCCAGCAACATCAAACTGTTTTACAGACTGACAGACAGTTACTGGCCCAACGCTCTAACCACAAGGCTACCTGCCGCCCCAAGCTGTTCCTGCCTGTGTGTCTCTTCACAGTCCCCGCTGTTCCATTAGGTGTATTTTTACCTGTGCATCAGTTACCTGTAGAGGCCACCAAAGTACTGCCAGACTTTCTTTACTGATTTCTCTGAACTATTCTCTATTGTCCTTGAGAACTATGATAAAATCATCGTGTTGGGCGATTTTAATTTTCATGTTGACTAAGAGACTGACGCCAAGGCCATCGAACATATTAATCTTTTGAACTCTATGGACTTTATCTAACATGTTACCTGGCTCACCCATAACCGCGACCATACTCTGGACCTGGTTATTACCAAGGGGCTTTCTTTTGACATATCCTCTATTGTTGATGTTGCTTTATCTGATCACCACTCCATATGTTTTACTACCTTGTTGCCCATAGTGCAGTGCAATACTGAACGCATTATTAAGAAATACTATCTTACCTCTGACGTTGATACAGATGTTATTGAGTGTATGAACAATACTCCACCACCTATTCTGCCTTCTTCTTGTGATGATTTAGTTGATAACTTTAATAGCAAATTAAAGGCAACCATTGATGCCATAGCTCCAGTAAAGTTGAAAAAGGCCACAGCAATTAGAAATGCCAGACGGGCTCATTTTTGTAACGTGATCACTATTAATCAGGATAATTCGACAGTGCTCTTCTCGACCATTGATGGCCTGATAAATCCTACCCTGACAAACCTATGTGAACTTTCCTCTACATCTAAATGTGATGAGTTTGCGGCATATTTCAGAGATACCCAGCCTGTTTCAGTCTAGCAAGACCCGATGATAAGTTTTGATATGTGCATTAGACTACCATGCAAAGGCACTATAGATTTATTTTCCCTGGTTGACACAGACATGCTCAGGAAAGTGATATCACAACTTCAGCCTTCTACTTGCCTTCTCGATCCTATCCCCACCACCTTCTTCAAAACAGGTTTTAATTGCATAGCTGAAGAAGTGAAAGCTATTGTTAATCACTTCACAGGCACTTTCCCCACTGCAATAAACTGCTATGGTGAAACCCCTTCTGAAGAAAAGTCATCTAGATTCTTCCGCTCTCTGCAATTTTCAGCCAATCTCCAACCTTCCATTCTTAAGTAAAATTCTTAAGAAATTGGTTTTCAACCAGCAAATTTTTTTATCCAATGTGGTATTCGGGCCCACCACAGCACAGAGACAGCCTTAGTTAAAGAGGTAAATTATTTTAAAGCGAACACAGATGCCAAACAGCTCTCTGTCCTTTAGGACCTCTTTAAGACCTATTTAACCAGTCGAGAGTTGTGGCATTCCACAACGTTCCATTTTGGGTCTGGTACTGTTCAGTTTATATATGTTACCCCTTGGCAGCGTTATCAGAAAGCACAGCATTGATTTTCACTGCTACGCAGACACAACTTTATATTTCTGTGTTACCAGGTAAAAAAACGAGGTGTTATTTTAGATTCTGAACTCAATTTCGAATCAAACATTAGGAATGTGACCAACATATTTTTACCACCTGAGGAACATTGTCAAGGTGTTGCTGTTTCTCTCTAAGGCTGATACAGAGAGACTCATCCATACTTTTTTTACAAGCAGGCTTGACTCCTGTAATGCTCTCCTGTCTGGTCTACCCAAGAAAGCCACTGGTCAATTGCAAAACACACAGAATGCTGCAGCACGAGTACTGACCAAGACCAGATCAACAGGACATACTACACCGATTTTAAGGTCTCTGCACTGGCTGCCTGTGAGTTTTAGAATTCATTTCTATTGATTTGTAAATCCATCCACGATTGTGCACCTCAATACATGTCAGACATGCTTCTAAGTTATGTACCCAGTTAGGTCCTTCGGTACTGGCCTTTTAACTATCCCAAAGCCTAGGACCAGGAGGCATGGAGAGGCAGTTACTATGCCCCCAGCCTCTGAAATAGTCTGCTAGAGAACCTGAGGCGGGCCGAAACTGGACATATTTAAAAGAGCTCTTAAAACAACTTTTTAGCTTTGTTTTTCCTTAGGGTGCTTTTTAGTCATTCAGTTTAATTTTATATTTTATCCTCTTATGTTTGTTGTAATGTAAATATATATTTATTTTCATTGTTTTTTCCTGTGAAGCACATTGTGTTGCATTCCATGTCTGAAAGCTTGATTTGATTTGTTACTTAATGCATTCTCCATAAATATTAGCCATGAGAAATGAATGTAATTACACACAAACACACGCACACTTTTCTCCACTTATCTTACATTTTTTACATTTGAGTCATTCAGCAGACGCTCTTATCCAGAGAGACTTACAGTAGTGAGTGCCTACCATGGGAATCGAACCCACAACCCTGGCATTGAAGGCGCCATGCTCTACCAACTGAGCCACATGGGACCCACGATACCTCCTGAACAGCCTTCCTTCAACTCCATTTACCTGACTTTTACATTGCAACGTTAGTCACTTAGCAGATGCTCTTATCCAGAACGACTTACAGGAGCAGTTAGGGTTAAGTGCCTTGCTCAAAGGCACATCGGCAGATGTTTCACCTAGTTGGGGTTTCGAACCAGCACATTGGAACACTCCAGCCAGTGTGTTCTATGGAGCAAACCATCACACAAGACATCCAGGGGGTGTTTCTCAATGATCAATTTAAATAACAATGGTCACATATGAAAAATATTCAAGTGTATTGAAGTCTGTATAAGAACAAAGTGGAAAGTTATATTTGATCTTGGTTATGACTGATATGAAACTCAAACATCTGACCCCACCTCTTCCTCATCCTCTGTTCCCCAAGACTCTCTCTTTTATCAGACCTCAAGAACCTCTGTTCTTTTCTTTTCCCCTCGAGGACACAGTTATCTGCAACCCTGAGGACAACACACAAACACACACACTCCCAGCGGTTTTAAGAATCCCAAGGGTAGCACCTGACAATGTCAGCAGAATGTTCTAGCGAGATGACGAGAGGATGGCTGGGCGTGACAAGGTCACTACAGCTTACTATGGCTGCAGCATTGGACACCCTTCCAGCTCCATTCATTTACCCTGGATTCTCCCAACCTGCACTGGTTTTTGTTGTTGAATTGAACCTTTATTTAACTAGGCAAGTCAGTTAAGAATAAATTCTTATTCACAATGACGGCCTACACCGGCCAAACCCGGACGACGCTGGGCCAATTGTGCGCCGCCCTATGGGACTCCCAACCACGGCCGGTTGTGATACAGCCTGGATTTGAACCAGGGTGTCTGTAGTGACGCCTCTAGCACTGTGATGCAGTGCCTTAGACCGCTGCACCACTCGGGAGCACTAGGCCCAATTTGCGTGCGTACAGCCGTGCAGCGTGCAGCCGTGCATTCCTGTGCATATGTGTGTGGGTGTGTGTTTCCGTATGCGTGTGTGTCTGATATTGCGCAGTGCTCTGACGCACCTGACCTGATCTGGTACAGATTTGTCAATGGTTGTAGTGGGCGGATATCCCACGCCTGCTACTTTATGAATTTCTGTGTTGCCTAGCAACCGTGTCAACCCTTTGCCTTCCCTCTCTCCCTCTCTCCCTCCCCCCCATCTCTCTCTCCATCGTTCTCTCTGCAGGGGCTCCACAGTGAAAAAAGTTCATACTTTATTTTTCTCTAAGAAGTCGTACTTTCAGCTGAAGGAACCCCGCACCGCTTTACCAGACACACCCATACACCTAAAGTGGTCCTTGGTTGTCATGGCATCGGTCTGCGTTCACATGGAGAGGATAGAGGATCCAAGTCTGTGTGACGAGAGAGAGAGAGCGAGAGCGAGAGCGAGAGATGGAACCCCCTCCACTCAAACACACATATGCAAGACATGCGACAGAGGACACGTTTTTCCACCTTCTCAATGCCCATATATAGGAACTGTGGCAATGAAAGACGTTTGATGATGTCTTGGGGTTGCTTCTGTGGTTACAACTAAATGCTCTCTCTCTTTCTCTCCCTCTCTGACTCCCTCACTCGCTCTATTTACCACACACACACACACACACAGCAGCCTTTTACAGTAACCCTCTGCATCACACATCAGAGTACAGTCCGTCTCTCTGACTGACAGCTTGAGTGACAGGTAAGACCTCGCTACCACGGCGATCGATACAGAGCTTAACACACTTCTGTCAGACAGTGAGAGAGAAAAGTGGAGAAAGAGATGTGGGCTAATGTAGGGAAGGAGAGAGAGAGTGAGATGTGGGGTGATGTAGGGAAGGAGAGAGAGAGAGATGTGGGGTGATGTAGGGAAGGAGAGAGAGATGTGGGGTGATGTAGGGAAGGAGAGAGAGAGAGAGAGAGAGAGATGAGGGGTGATGTAGGGAAGGAGAGAGAGAGAGAGACAGAGAGATGGGGGATGATGTAGGGAAGGAGAGAGAGAGAGACAGAGAGATGGGGGATGATGTAGGGAAGGAGAGAGAGAGAGAGAGAGATGGGGGATGATGTAGGGAAGGAGAGAGAGAGAGACAGAGAGATGGGGGATGATGTAGGGAAGGAGAGAGAGAGAGACAGAGAGATGGGGGATGATGTAGGGAAGGAGAGAGGGAGAGACAGAGAGATGGGGGATGATGTAGGGAAGGAGAGAGAGAGAGACAG
Organism: Salmo salar; assembly: GCF_965601325.2. NCBI lineage: Eukaryota > Metazoa > Chordata > Actinopteri > Salmoniformes > Salmonidae > Salmo > Salmo salar. Next base: position 64,177,335 of record NC_138307.1, on the reverse strand, counting down.
AGAGATGGGGGATGATGTAGGGAAGGAGAGAGAGAGAGACAGAGAGATGGGGGATGAGGCCAAAGGGAAAGAAAGTTGTGGAGAAAAAGCGAAGAAGTGAAACCGAGTGGAAAGCGAGAGAGAGACATTTCACCACTTAAAAAGAGGAAGAGAACAGAGCCCAGTGGGACTGCCATCACTCTGACAATCTGACAAACCGGACGGATGAGAGGAGGAAGGAGAGAAGAACAGATGGAGAGCAGGAGGAGAGAAAAAGGGAGGGAGACTGAGGAGGTGTGGAGGTGGACATTGGCGCAGAAAAAACGTCCTTACTTACAATTTAACCTCTAAAATTAAACAATATAGATGGATATTTTGTGAAGATTGTGCTGAGTAGTTGATCACACACTTTGAAAGTTCCAGGACTAGTTGAAGCATCATGTTATAAGTAATATTATTTCCTTGTTGAGAGGCCACCGTGACAAACCAATCAGGAGGGAGCTGATTGCCTGAGGGACAGGGAGAGGAGGTGTGGGGAGAATTTTGGGCTAGTTGAAACCAAAATGAGGCCAGTTGAGAACAAAATGTACACACATACACAAAATCCCAAAAGTGCACCCTGCTAAACGGTCAGGGACTCCATCCCAGGCCCATCATCCCCCACCACACAGAGGCCCAGGTTGATAGATAGTTAACTTTAGCCAGGCTGTGGGCCAGACACAGGAGGGAAGAGGGGGGAGAGAGGGAGGACAGAGAGGGAGGACAGAGGGGGGAGACAGGAGGGGGAGAGGGGGAAGACAGAGGAGGGAGACAGGAGGGGGGAGGACAGAGGGAGAGAAAGGAGAGGGGGAGGGAGGGGAAAGAGGGGGAGACAGGAGGGGGAGAGGGAGGGGGAAAAGGGGGAGACAGGAGGGGAGAGAGGGAGGGGAAAGAGCTGGGAGAATGGATACTGATGCTCTTCCCCGTTGTGGAGACAACAAGAGAAAGAGAAAAATTAAGGGGGAGAGAAAGAGAGGAACTAAATGAAGAGAGTAAAAGATATTCAGAAAAATAGTGAGAAAGATACAGTTGAAGTCGGAAGTTAACATACACTTAGGTTGGAGTCATTAAAACTCGTTTTTCAACCACTCCACAAATTTCTTGTTAACAAACTATGTTTTGGCAAGTCGGTTAGGACGTCTACTTTGTGCATGACACAAGTAATTTTTCCAACAATTGTTTACAGACAGATTATTTCACTTATAATTCACTGTATCACAATTCCAGTGGGTCAGAAGTTTACATACACTAAGTTGACTGTGCCTTTAAACAGCTTTGAAAATTCCAGAAAATGATGTCATGGCTTTAGAAGCTTCTGATAGGCTAATTGACATCATTTGAGTCAATTTTGAGGTGTACCTGTGGATGTATTTCCAGGTCTACCTTCAAACTCAGTGCCTCTTTGCTTGACATCATGGGAAAATCAAAAGAAATCAGCCAAGACCTAGGAAAAAAAATTGTAGACATCCACAAGTCTGGTTCATCCTTGGGAGCAATTTCCAAATGCCTGAAGGTACCACGTTCATCTGTACAAACAATAGTACGCAAGTATAAACACCATGGGACCACGCAGCCGTCATACCGCTCAGGAAGGCTGTCTCCTAGAGATGAACGTACTTTGGTGCGAAAAGTGCAAATCAATCCCAGAACAACAGCAAAGGACCTTGTGAAGATGCTGGAGGAAACAGGTACAAAAGTATCTATAGCCACAGTAAAACTAGTCCTATATCAACATAACCTGAAAGGCCGGTCAGCAAGGAAGAAGCCACTGCTCCAAAACCACCATAAAAAAGCCAGACTACGGTTTGCAACTGCACATGGGACAAAGATCGTACTTTTTGGGGAAATGTCCTCTGGTCTGATGAAACAAAAATAGAACTGTTTGGCCATAATGACCATAGTTATGTTTGGAGGAAAAAGGGAGAGGCTTGCAAGTCGAAGAACATCATCCCAACTGTGAAGCAAGGGGGTGGCAGCATCATGTTTTGGGGGTGCTTTGCTGCAGGAGGGACTGGTGCACTTCACAAAATAAATGGCATTATGAGGAAGGAAAATTATGTGGATATATTGAAACAACATCTCAAGACATCAGTCAGGAAGTTTGGTTGCAAATGGGTCTTCCAAATGGATATTGACCCCAAGCATACTTCCAAAGTTGTGGCAAAATGGCTTAAGGACAACAAAGTCAAGGTACTGGAGTGGCCATCACAAAACCCTGACCTCAATCCTATAGAACATTTGTGGGCAGAACTGAAAAAGCGTGTGCGAGCAAGGAGGCCTACAAACCTGACTCAGTTACACCAGCTCTGTCAGGAGGAATGGGCGAAAATTCATCCAACTTATTGTGGGAAGCTTGTGGAAGGTTACCCAAAACGTTTGACCCAAGTAAAACAATTTAAAAGGCAATGCTACCAAATACTAATTGAGTGTAAACTTCTGACCCACTGGGAATGTGATGAAAGAAATAAAAGCTGAAATAAATCATTCTCTCAACTATTATTCTGACATTTCACATTTTTAAATAAAGTGGTGATCCTAATTGACCTAAGACAGGGAATTTTTACTAGGATTAAATGTCAGGAATTGTGAAAAACTGAGTTTAAATGTATTTAGCTAAGGTGTATGTAAACTTCCAACTTCAACTGTAGATAGTGAGAAAGATAGATAGTGAGAAAGATAGACAGTCAGATAGATAGTCAGAAAGATAGATAGTGAAAGAGAGCAAGTGGTCGAGAGAGATACTATGCGGTTCTCACGGCAACACAACGACAAATACACAACAAGCGCAAAACGGAAGACGACATCCACTGAGCTCTATTAGTCATGGAAATACATAAACATATTGCTACATGGCCCAGCAGAGATGCATTCTGCTGGGTGACGTATATTAACTGAGGGTTTCAGAGACAACAAGCCATGCAAACTGGGAAACAGGCCATTAGAGTGACTTATGATTGAGACAGGGCAATTATAGCATAGTATACTGGCACTCCATAACAACGGTTATCAGTTGTATTAATGACAGGAGGAAGAGGCTATGTAGGAATACAAGTGAAAGGGGAGGTGTGTGCGTACCTGTGACAGGCTGGAGAGGCCCAGGTTGTGACAACCGTTGCAGGGTGTGAGGGCCTCCCAGAACCCAGCGGGGCCACAGCTCTCCTCCTCCTCCTGGGCCGGGGGAAGTGGCGGAGTGGGCCGCTGCAGAGAGATACAATACACATTGTTCATTTAAAATACACACTCACAACACATACACACTGATTCTCACACAGACCTACTCCAGGTCACTACAGAGAAACACAATACCATATTAAAGATGTAAAAAATGTGTTGGTCTGATGTGTATGAGGAAGTGAATCCATAAGCAGAACTGGAAGTCTTTTGAAAATGATTCATGCAAATTGTTGACAAGCATGCACCTGTTAAGAAACTAACTGTGAGAACTGTTAGAGCCTCCTGGATTGATGACGACAAACATTTTTTGTTTCAAAGAAATTATGCAAAAGAGGTGGCAAACAAGTCAGTCTGCTCTGCTGATTGGTCGACATAATGTCAATTGAGAAATGTTGTGACTAAACTAAACAAAAAGAAGAAAGTATTACCATACAAAGATAAATGACATAAAACACAATGGAAAAAGACTTGAGTACTTTAAATGATCTCATGGGTAGAAAACCCAATTCATTGAAGCCGATGGGCCATTCATAACGAAACCTTTCGGTATTGCCAATCATTTCAATGACTATTTGTAGTGGAATTAGTAGTGGAAAAACTCAGAAGTGAAATGACAACATTGAACAGTGAACCATCATATTTTGGTATAAAATATTTAATAATGAAAGAGAAGGATTTCTGTTTTCAATTTGGTCAAGTTAGTGTGGGAGAGGTGGAAAAACATATATACATATACATATAATGATAAGCATCCAGGTATAGACAACCTTGATAGTAAACTATTGAATGGTAGCAGACTGTATCACCACCCCTATTGGCTAGATCTTTAACCAAAGCCTAAAGGAGTGTGTGTCCACAGGTGTGGAAGGAAGCTAAAGTAATTCCACTGCCTAAAAATAGTAAAGCACCCTTTGCTGGCTCTAACAACCACCCAATCAATTAACAGCCTGTTTTAAGTAAACTGATGGAGATAATTGTGTTTGAACAAATACAAGGCTATTTTTCAGAGAACAAGTTAACTACTGATTCAGCATGCATGTAGAGAAGGACACTCAACTTGTACTGCACTGACTCAGATTACTGATGATTGGTTAAAATAAATGGATAATAAGATGATAGTTGGAGCTGTATTGTTAGATTTCAGTGCAGCCTTTGATGTTATTGATCATACATTATTATTGAAAAAAACGCACTTGGTATGGCTTTACGTCACCTGCCATCACACGGTTGGAGAGTTATTTATCCAATAGAACCCAGAGTGTTCTTCAATGGAATCTTCTTTAACATCAGATATCTACAATGAGGTATCCCTCAGGGCAGTTGCCTTGGGCCGTTACTCTTCTCTATTTTAACAAATTATTTGCCATTGGTCTTACACAAATCTAGAATGCCTACATATGTGGATGATTTCACACTCTACAGCACTCAAAGCCAGTGAGATCACTGAAATTCTAAATAAGAAAACAGTCCGTAGCAAAACTGCAGCTGGCTCATAAACAAAGCAGGACACTTTACTGCACATACAGAACTAACATCAACAACATGCATGCCAGTCTTCACTGGTTGAGGGTTGACTAGAGATTAACTGCTTCTCCTAGTTTTAATGAGAAATATTACTGTGACGAAAATACCAGTCTGTCTGCATAATCAAATAACATTCAGCTAAGACACTCATTCACACCCCACAAGACATACCACCAGGGGTCTCTTCACAGTCAGTCCCCAAGTCCAAAACAAATTCATGGCAACTCAGTTTTATACAGAGCCATGATCGCATGGAACTCTCTTCCATCTCCCATTACTCAAACAGCAAAATGACCTTAAAAAATACTGATTAAAAAAACAACTCTTGGAACGGCGGGGACAAACACACGCACGCACACATTATTTTTGTTGCATTGTTTGTATATAATTGTATTTAAAATGTGTGTGACTTTCCTTGTCTATCAGTGTTTTGTTACTTTGTAATGTTTAGTGTTTTTTTGTGGACCCCTGGAAGAGCAGCAACTGCTTCTGCAAAAGCTACTGGGGATCCTAACAAACAAATAATACACACACGTGCACACTAACACACACAATATGCCCTTTTTACAGGGTCTGTATTGCCAAGAGGATATATGTTTAGATGGGTCTTGTGAAAGGGGTATTGTCTCCTGATAATACCAGCGACCCACATAATGCAGAGGGAAAGCCCAAGGTCCCAGTGAGATTGAGAGGCAGGGTAAATAGAGAAAGAGCAAGACAGGAAAAGAGAGAGAGAAAGAATGATAGAGGGGCAGATGGAGTAAGGAGGAGAGGGAGAGAGAAATTGCTGTAGAAAATAAATGGAAGAACCAGAAGGTCACCAGTCTTATGAGATTGTGTATAGACTAAACAAAATGCAACAGACATACTCTACAAAACACACAATAACCAGCTCTCTCTTACACACACACACACACACACACACACACACACACACACACACACACACACACACACACACACACACACACACACACACACACACACACACACACACACACACACACACACACACACACACACACACACACACACACACTTCAGGTCTATTAGATGACCTTAACACTGATACATTATTATTTTTCCGTGTGCCAAATTGGACCCTATTCCCTACATACTAGGGCACTACTTTGATCTAGAAAGGGTGCCATAAAGGGTTCCATTTGGGACACAGATTTCAAAATGGACCCAGGCAGCCAGGTCCTTCCAGGTCTGCTCAGTTGAATGATGATACACTCATTTGGTGGAATAATATTAGCATGTGCTATCTAATGAATATTTCTTGTTCTCTGTGGAACGGTAGAGGTGATTTTTCAGAGCTAGGCCCGTTGGAAGCCTGGGGGTAGAGTAGTGGGACTCCCTGACTTTCTCACACCACAAAGTACTATGTTTAGTGGGGGAAAAGCTGGTTTGTTGTGTGCTACTATTAAGGTAATGTGGGCTTGACTGTGTTGTCAATTGTCAATGGTCATCTTACAATCACACGTGACAATCACGGAATTGTCATGGAAGAGACATTCAAGTTGTAGACACAACAGTACAGACGTCCCTTACAGTACATAAACGATAGGCCACCAAGGCCATGTCGGTACGGGCCACCAAGGCCATGTCGGTACGGGCCACCAAGGCCATGTCGGTACGGGCCACCAAGGCCATGTCGGTACGGGCCACCAAGGCCATGTCGGTACGGGCCACCAAGGCCATGTCGGTACGGGCCACCAAGGCCATGTCGGTACGGGCCACCAAAGCCATGACGGTACGGGCCACCAAGGCCATGTCAGTACGGGCCACGTCGGTACGGGCCACCAAGGCCATGTCGGTACGGGCCACCAAGGCCATGTCGGTACGGGCCACCAAGGCCATGTCGGTACGGGCCACCAAAGCCATGACGGTACGGGCCACCAAGGCCATGTCAGTACGGGCCACGTCGGTACGGGCCACCACATTGACACATGATATGTAATTCGTTGATGTCACATCATTATTAAACAAACATGACGAACACCTATTTGTGACCTGGCTGTTGACTTGTTCTATTCAGTTACCAGCGTGTGGATTCGTTGCCAAGAGGCTTTGCTACTAGCCGGGGAGGCCCTTCCGTGGTGTACAGCAGATGTAGTGAGCAGGGCAGTGGGCTACACACATAGACATCCAACACTATGTCTATGGTTATACATCAGCTCTGGAACCAGGAAGTTGATGAGTGTGTCCTACAGCAGATATGGGAGATGACCATGTTTTTATTCATCAGTCTGTCTGATGGACAGACGCTGCACCACTCTGACATTTACAGTGAGTCATGCTAATGGTCATGCATGCATACAAATGAGCACATAGGCCTGTATGGGCGCAGGGGACATATTCACACATCCAGATCCATAGAGAGCCATACAAATACGTATGAGACACACATACAGACACTGACCATGAAGACACAAAATCTAATACATACTGTATGTAACCCTCTCCATTACATGTGCTCTCTCTCTCTTTGTGTGTGTGTGTGTGTTTGCACCTACATCGTCGCCTCAGTGTGTGACTGATTGAGACGTGTTTGTGCTTCTATTACACCAAGGCCAAGGCCTGCCCAGAGGCTGTTGCTCCATCAAGCCACCCACTCCCATCACACACACAGCGGCAGTGGTTTGATTCAGACCAGATCAATTCCTGTTAGTGTGCTGCACCAAACGCCACAGGTATCAATCTCCCTGGAAACGAGAGAAACTGGACCCCTGTCGCCATGATGAAAGCCCTTCTACCAATCAGCTCTCAGGGGTGAAGCTAGGCTGACCAAGGCCTTGTTCTAGTACTAAACCACGCATCCTTCCTTCCTACCTTACTGCCTTCCTTCAAGTGAATTCCAGCAAAATCACTGATTTGATGTAAAGCAAGGATTCCACTACATAGCTTTCACCAATCCAGTCATGTCAGATCAGTGGTTACTTCACGGAAGGAAGGAGGATGTTCTATACTGAACAGGAATATACAGTGCATTCTGAAAGTATTCCGACACCTTCCCTTATTACACATTTTGTTACGTTACAGCCTTATTCTAAAATGGATTGAATTCATTTTTTTCCTCATCAATCTACACAGAATACCCCATAATGACAAAGCGAAAACAGTTTATTTTATTTTAGAAAATGTATTAGAAATTTAAAACAGGAATACCTTATTTACATAAGTATTCAGACCCTTTGCTATAAAACTTGAAATAGAGCTCAGGTGCATCCTGTTTCCATTGATCATCCTTGAGATGTTTCTTCAACTTGGTGTTCACCTGTGGTAATTCTATTGATTGGACATGATTTGGAAAGGCACACACCTGTCTATATAAGGTCTCACAGTTGACAGTGCATGTTAGAGCAAAAACCAAGCCATGAAGTCATAGGAATTGTCATTAGAGCTTGTGTTGGGCACAGATCTGGGGAAGGGTACCAAAAAATGTCTGCAGCATTGAAGGTCCCCAAGAACACAGTGGCCTCAATCATTCTTAAATGGAAGAAGTTTGGAACCACCAAGACTCTTCCTATAGCTGGCCTCCTGGCCAAGCTGAGCAATCGGGGGAGAAGGGCCTTGGTCCGGGAGGTGACCAAGAACACGATGGTCACTCTGAGAGCTCCAGAGTTCCTCTGTGGAGATGGTGGAACCTTCCAGAAGGATAACCATTTCTGCAGCACTCCACCTATCAGGCCTTTATGGTTGAGTTGCCCAGTCAGAGCCCAGACTTGAACCTGATCAAACATCTCTGGAGAGACACCACCCCCCCCATCCAACCTGACAGAGCTTAAGTGGATCTGCAGAGAAGGGAGAAACTCCCCAAATACATGATCTGAAATAAACAATCCCAGAAATGTTCCATACGAACATAAAACTTATTTTTCTAACATTTTGTTCACATCCTTGTTAGTGAGAATGTATCCTTTGACAAGACAATCCACCACCTGCCAGGTGTGGGATATCAAGAAGCTGATTAAACATCATGATCATTACACAGGTGGACCTTGTGCTGGGGACAATAAAAGGCCACTCTAAAATGTGCAGTTTTGTCACACAACATAATGCCACAGATGTCTCAAGTTTTAAGGGAGTGTGCAATTGGCATACTGACTGCAGGAATGTCCACCAGAGCAATTGCCAGAGAATTTCATATTCATTTCTCTACCATAAGCCGCCTCCAATGTCATTTTAGAGAATTTGGCAGTACATTCAACAGGCCTCACAACCGCAGAACATGTGTAATCACGCCAACCCAGAACCTCAACATCCATGCTTCTTCACCTGCAGGATAATCTGTGACCAGCCACCCAGACAGCTGATGAATCTGTGGGTTTGCATAACCGAAGAATTTCTGCAAAAACTGTCAGAAACAGTCTCAGGGATGCTCATCTGCGTGTTTGTCGTCCTCACCAGGGTCATGACCTTACTGCAGTTCGGCGCCGTAACCAACTTCAGTGGGCAAATGCTCACCTTCGATGACCACTGGCACGCTGGAGCAGTGTGCTCTTCACGGATGAATCCTGGTTTCAACTGTTCCGGTCAGATGGAGCGTATGGCATTGTGTGGATGAGCAGTTTGCTGATGTCAACGTTATGAACAGAGTGCCCCATGGTGGCAGTGAGGTTATGGTATGGACAGGCATAAGCTACGGACAACGAACACGTGTATTTATTGATGGCAATTTGAATGCACAGAGATACTGTGACGAGATCCTGAGGCCCATTGTCGTGCCATTCATCCGTCGCCTTCACCTCACGTTTCAGCCTGTTGCAAGGATCTGTACACAATTCCTGGAAGCTGAAAATGTCCCAGTTCCTTCATGGCCTGCATACTCACCAGACATGTCACCCATTGAGCACGTATGAGATGCTCTGGATCGACGTGTACGACAGCGTGTTTGAGTCCCCGTCAATATCCAACAACTTCGCACAGCCATTGATGAGGAGTGGGACAACATTCCACAGCCCACAATCATCATCCTGATCAACTCTATTCGCAGCGTGAGGCAGCGTGAGGCAAATGGTGGTCACACCAGATGCTGACTGGTTTTCTGATCTCCGCCCCTACTTTTTGTTCAAGGTATCTGTGACTAATAGATGTTTCTGTATTCCCAGTCATGTGAAATCAAAAGATTAGGCCCTAATTTATTTATTTCAATTGACTGATTTCCTTACATGAACGGTAACCCAGTAAAATCTTTGAAATTGTTGAATGTTGCGTTTATGTTTTTGTTCAGTAAACATGTCTGCCTTACAGCGTGTCTGAGGCTGCCCTCTCCTGGTGACTAAATGCTACTACAGTAATGGACCCCAGAGTGATGCAGTAGAACATGGATTTCCAATCCAAGAATAACAATACGACGGTACGATACCCCAGACCCAAAATTGTGAAAATGGTCCTCACCCTCCACATCCCCCTTGATTACCCCTGGTCCCATCCACCCTCCCTGATCCAAAATGGTCCTCACCCTCCACATCCCCCTTGATTACCCCTGGTCCCATCCACCCTCCCTGATCCAAAATGGTCCTCACCCTCCACATCCCCCTTGATTACCCCTAGACCCATCCACCCTCCCTGATCCAAAGTGGTCCTCACCCTCCACATCCCCCTTGATTACCCCTGGTCCCATCCACCCTCCCTGATCCAAAGTGGTCCTCACCCTCCACATCCCCCTTGATTACCCCTGGTCCCATCCACCCTTCCTGATCCAAAATGGTCCTCACCCTCCACATCCCCCTTGATTACCCCTGGTCCCATCCACCCTCCCTGATCCAAAATGGTCCTCACCCTCCACATCCCCCTTGATTACCCCTGGTTCCATCCACCCTCCCTGATCCAAAATGGTCCCCACTCCCCTTGATTACCCCTGGTCCCATCCACCCTCCTTGATCCAAAATGGTGCTCACCTTTCTGACTCTGCTCAGGGTGCCGTTACTGCGTCGCTCCTCGTCTGATAGGTGACCGCTGCCAAAGCTCTCCATGGAATGAGAGTGGGATGAGATGGTCTGGCAGAGCTCCTAAGTAGAGTAGAGTAGAGTGGGGTAGTAATTGAATGACTTGGGAAATTGTTTTATCACCACAAGCATAAGCAATGATTCCAAAGACAACACAAGGATCTATAAGATAAAGATGAAGATAATAACAACATAACACACCTCAAAGGAGTAGTCTCTGTCCCGACACATCTTCATCTCATTCAGCAGCTTGGAGAGCTCCCCTGTCACAGCATCATCTGGGGAGGAGGAGGAGGAGGGGGAAAGGAGATGGGGGAGAGGGAGGAGTAGAGGGAGCGAAGGAGACGAGGGAGAGGAGAGAGATTATAAGGGGAGATATGGAGAAAGAGAGAGAGAGAGAGATGGGGAGAGAGAGGGGAGATATGGGGAGAGAGGAGATGGGAGACATACAGGGAGAGGAGATGGGAGACATACAGGGAGAGGAGATGGGAGAGATACAGGGAGAGGAGATGGGAGAGATACAGGGAGAGGAGATGGGAGACATACAGGGAGAGGAGATGGGAGACATACAGGGAGAGGAGATGGGAGAGATACAGGGAGAGGAGATGGGAGAGATACAGGGAGAGGAGATGGGAGAGATACAGGGAGAGGAGATGGGAGACATACAGGGAGAGGAGATGGGAGACATACAGGGAGAGGAGATGGGAGAGATACAGGGAGAGGAGATGGGAGAGATACAGGGAGAGGAGATGGGAGACATACAGGGAGAGGAGATGGGAGAGATACAGGGAGAGGAGATATGGGGAGAGAGGGGGAGATATGAGGGGAGAGGGGGAGATATAGTTAATTGTGACATGTAAGCTTCTTTCTCCATCACTCTTTCAATCTACTTTTCTCTGTGGCCTGCTCACCGATGGTATTTCCTTCAGTGAAAGCAGCTAGAGACAGAGTACTGGGTTTGTTTCTACTGAACAAATGAACTAAAGAGAGCAGACCTGGCCAAATACACATTTCAACACCTGAATATGTTCCTTTCTGTGTGGCAGCGTTCTAATCCAGGAAGTAGTTCCTCCGGTCTGCTCTCGTTCACTGGCCTTCACAGACCTGATTGGTGCTTTCAGCTCTCTCTCTCCCTCCCTCTCTCCTCCTTTCTCCACAACACCCTCTCTCCCTCCCTCTCTCCTCCTTTCTCCACAACACCCTCTCTCCCTCCCTCTCTCCTCCTTTCTCCACAACACCCTCTCTCCCTCCCTCTCTCCTCTTTTCTCCACCACTCCCCCTCACCCAACAATAAAGTGTGTCGAGGTGTTTAAACACGGTGTGTGTTCAGGCGTGCACGAGCTGTGCTGAATGTGTATTTTCTGCTCCCTCCCTCCAATAAAGATAATTAAAGGGGAGCGCTGACTGGTGGTGATTGAGAAGAGAGAGCGAGAGAGAGCAGCGGGAATTGTATGAGTGATATCAATGCACTGTTCCAACTCAGCCACTAGGGGCAGTGTTGGATAAGGGAAAGCACTGTATAGAAGTTGACTGAGGTAGTACCGGTTCATACCAATAGGTAGTGCTCAGCATGTTTGAAAATATCCGTCTGGTTCTGTGTGTATAGCGTGTGTAGTAGATACAGTGCCTTCGGGAATGTGTTCAGACCCCTTGACTTTGTCCACATTTTGTTACATTACAGCCTTATTCTTTTTCCCCTCATCAATCTACACACAATACCCCAGAAATGTTTTGCTAATTTATTAAGAATAAACATTTACATAAGTATTCAGACCCTTTACTCAGTACTTTCTTGAAGCACCTTTGGCAGCGATTACAGCCTCGAGTCTTCTTGGGTATGACACTACAAGCTTGGCATAACTGTATTTGGGGAGTTTCTCCCATTTTTCTCTGCAGATCCTCTAAAGCTCTGTCAGGTTGGATGGGGAGCGTTGCTGTGCAGCTATTGTTAGGTCTCTCCAGAGATGTTCAATAGGGTTCAAGTCCGGGCTCTGGCTGGGCCACTCAAGGACATTCAGTGACTTATCCCGAAGCCACTCCCACGTTGTCCTGTTGGAAGGTGAATCTTCACCCCAGTCTGAAGTCCTGAGCGCTCTGGGGCAGGTTTTCATCAAGGATCCCTCTGTACTTTGCCTCCTCCTGACTAGTCTCCCAGTCCCTGGCGCTGAAAAACATCCCCACAGCATGATGCAGCCACCACAATGCTTCACCGTAGGGATGGTGCCAGGTTTCCTCCTGACGTCATGCTTGGCATTCAGGCCAAACAGTTCAATCTTGGTTTCATCAGACCTGAGAATCTTGTTTCTCATAGTCTGAGAGTCTTTAGGTGCCTCCAAGCGGGCTGTCATGTGCCTTTTACTAAGGAGTGGCTTCTGTCAAGCCACTCTACCATAAAGGCCTAATTGATGGAGTGCTGCAGAGATGGTTGTCCTTCTGGAAGCTTCTCCCATCTCCACAGAGGAACTCTGGAGCTCTGTCAGTGACCATCATGTTTTTGGTCACCTCCCTGACCAAGGCCATTCTCCCCCGATTGCTCAGTTCAGCCAGGCGGCCAGCTCTAGGAAGAATCTTAGTGGTTCTAAACTTCTTCCATTTAAGAATGATGGAGGATAAGGTATTTGCCAAAACTTCTAAAAACTTGTTTTCACTTTGTCAATATGGGGTATTGTGTGAGGCACTGTATGTGTATAGTGTGTGTGTGTGTTTGTGTGTACGTATGTCTGTGTGTGTGTAATTGTGTGTGAGTGAGTGTGAGTTTGTATGTTTGTGTGTGTGTGTGTGTGTGCGCAAGTTTGTATGTGTGTGTGTGTGTGTGTGTGTGTGTGTGTGTGTGTGTGTGTGTGTGTGTGTGTGTGTGTGTGTGTGTGTGTGTGTGTGTGTGTGTGTACTTACTTTTGTGCCTGAGGGAGGGGGAGGCGGAGGGAGAGGGGATAGAGGTGCGAGGTGTGGGGACAGGACACTGGCGAATAGGTTCCTCCATCAACACACTCTTATTGTCCATCATCTCCTCCATCATATATTCTGGAGAGAGGAGAGAGAGGAGAGAGAGACCGAGAGAAAGAGACAGAGAGACAGAGAGAGAGACAGAGAGACAGAGAGACAGCGAGACAGCGAGACAGCGAGACAGCGAGACAGCGAGACAGAGACAGAGAGAGAGAGAGAGAGAGAGAGAGAGAGAGAGCGACAGAGAGAGAGAGAGAGCGACAGAGAGAGAGAGAGACAGAGACAGAGGGAGACAGAGGGAGACAGAGAGAGAGAGACAGACAGAGAGAATGGTGATGTGATTGCAGGGTTCCAAGGGTTGCAGACATAGAGCAGGGAACCATTTAATTGTACTGACAATGAACCACATACAGAAAACACACACAAGGCAAATGGAATGGGAGTGTGAAGCCGGAGGAAACTATGAGCTCGCTAACAAACAAACACACTACACAAACAAACACACACACAGCAGGCTTGTTGAGTTTAGTCACAAGGCAGGAGCCTGGCTGTGTGTTAGTATGAAAGATCCAACTAAGGTCAGAGGTACTGTAAGACAGAGGGAGTGTGTGTGTGTGTGTGTGTGTGTGTGTGTGTGTGTGTGTGTGTGTGTGTGTGTGTGTGTGTGTGTGTGTGTGTGTGTGTGTGTGTGTGTGTGTGTGTGTGTAAAAAGGTGTTAGAGATAAAATCAGGCATACGATATTCATACATAACTTTTAAATATATGGATTGAATAATTAAAATACATGAATACTATTGCGTTTAAATGGGTGAGAGTAATTGCGGAATGAAATCCCACTTTCTCTCCCTCTGACTCAGGCAGCTGATCCATTCACTCTCTCCCAGCTGTATCCTGAATTTGCTTTCTATCACAATCTCTGCATTTCTCTTCTCCTCCCTTCCCTCGGTCTGTCTTTCTCCCTCTCATCCCCACTATTATTTTCTCTCCCTCTCCTTCTCTCCCCCTACCTACCTCTCCCTCCTCTCTCATTCCTGACCCTGAATTAACCCCTTTGTTTCCATCTCTCTCTCTTCTCATCTATCTTTACTGTTTCCTCTAAATCATCTAGAACTGGTCTGTCTGTCTGTCTGTCTGTCTGTCTGTCTGTCTGTCTGTCTGTCTGTCTGTCTGTCTGTCTGTCTGTCTGTCTGTCTGTCTGTCTGTCTGTCTGTCTGTCTGTCTGTCTGTCTGTCTGTCTGTCTGTCTGTCTGTCTGTCTGTCTGTCTGTCTGTCTGTCTGTCTGTGATTAGAGAGACAGGGAGCACAACAGCAGAATGCAGGGCTTCTACTAGCACCACTGATTGTAGCTTCTATATGTCAGGTCAAGACTGTCTGTCTTCTCTAGTGTCTAGTCAGTCCCAGTCTACAGCTGTGATTAAAGGGATACTGCGAGATTCGGGCCATTGTTCTACTCCGCCAGAGTCAGGTGAACTCGTGGATACCATTTTTGTTTGTGTCTCTTCGAGTCTGCGTGCAGTATGACTGAAGCATATGCGCAGGTCAGCGTTTTGTGTCATGAATCTTGTTCTAGAGGCAGTACTGCAGAGTGGTCACTAGCTGGCCACAAAGTCAGCAAATCAGATTTGAAAGCTAACCTTAACCACACTGCTAACCCTAATGCCTAACCTTAAATGAAGACCAAAAAGCACATTTTTGTTTTCATAAATGTTTCTAATTTTGACTTTGCAGCTGGCCCATCTAGTGGAAATCGCTCGGTTCTGCCTCCATACGCTAGCATACCTGTAGTCTTCCAGTCATTTTGCTAACACTAGTCAGCATTGGCTCGTAACACTAGCTCTAACTTCCTTCATACTGGACGCAGAGACAAACAAATGGTATCCACAAGTTCATCTGACTGGGTAAATAGAATAACAATACTTGTGCAATTTGCATGTGTGTGTGTGTAATGCACCCTAACCAGAAGTGTCCCTCCAATTTCCTGGAGACTTTATTGCAGGCAAACTTAAATCAGTTTTACAAAATATTTAACAGCATGTCAAATGTGCAACTAAACATTTTTTAAATCCTAGACCACCTTTACTCCACACACAGAGATGCAAACAAAGCTCTCCCCTGCTCTCCATTTGGCAAATCTGACCATAATTCTATCCTCCTGATTCCTGCTTACAAGCAAAAACTAAAGCAGGAAGTACCAGTGACTTGCTCAATACCGAAGTGGTCAGATGAAGTGGATGCTACACTACAGGAATGTTTTGCTAGCACAGACTGAAATATGCTCCGGGATTCATCCAATGGCATTGAGGATTACACCACCTCAGTCATCGGCTTCACCAATAAGAGCATCGACAACGTCGTCCCCAAAATGACTGTACGTACATATCCCAACCAGAAGCCATGGCTTACAGGCAACATCCCCATCAAGCTAAAGGCTAGAGCTGCCGCTTTCAAGGAGCGGGAGACTAATCCGGACACTTATAAGAAATCCCGATATGCCCTCAGACGAACCATCAAACTCGCAAAATGTCAACACAGGATTAAGATTGAATCCTACTACACCGGCTCTGACGCTCGTCGGATGTGACAGAGCTTGAAAACGATTACGGACTACAAAGGGAAACCCAGATGTGAGCTGCCCAGTGACGCGAGCCGACCAGACGAGCTAAATGCCTTGTATGCTCGCTTCGAGGCAAGCAACACTGAAGCATGCACGAGAGCACCAGCTGTTATGGATGACTGTGTGATAACACTCTCGGTAGCCGATGTGAACAAAACATTTAACCTGTTGGGGATAGGGGGCAGTATTTACACAGCCGGATAAAAAACGTACCCGATTTAATCTGGTTACTACTCCTGCCCAGTAACTAGAATCTGCATATAATTATTGGCTTTGGATAGAAAACACCCTAAAGTTTCCAAAACTGTTTGAATGGTGTCTGTGAGTATAACAGAACTCATATGGCAGGCCAAAACCTGAGAAGATTCCATGCAGGAAGTGGCCTGTCTGACAAATTGTGTTTCATCTTGGCTCTTTTTATTGAAGACTGAGGATCTTTGCAATAACGTGACACTTCCTACGGCTCCCATAGGCTCTCAGAGCCCGGGAAAAAGCTGAACGATATCGAGGCAGGCTCTGGCTGAAACACATTATCGCTTTTGGCAAGTGGCCGATAATAGTACTATGGGCTTAGGCGCGTGCCCGAGTCGACCGAATGCTTTATTTTCTTTCGTCTGTTTACCGAAACGCAGATTCCCGGTCGGAATATTATCGCTTTTTTATGAGAAAAATGGCATAAAAATTGATTTTAAACAGCGGTTGACATGCTTCGAAGTACGGTAATGGAATATTTAGAATTTTTTTGTCACGAATTGCGCCATGCTCGTCACCCTTATTTACCCTTTCGGATAGTCTTGAACGCACGAACAAAACGCCGCTGTTTGGATATAACTATGGATTATTTTGAACCAAACCAACATTTGTTATTGAAGTAGAAGTCCTGGGAGTGCATTCTGACGAAGACAGCAAAGGTAATAACATTTTTCTTATAGTAAATCTGACTTTGATGAGTGCTAAACTTGCTGGGTGTCTAAATAGCTAGCCCTGTGATGCCGGGCTATCTACTGAGAATATTGCAAAATGTGCTTTCACCGAAAAGCTATTTTAAAATCGGACATATCGAGTGAATAGAGGAGTTCCGTATCTATAATTCTTAAAATAATTGTTATGCTTTTTGTGAACGTTTATCGTGAGTAATTTAGTAAATTCACCGGCAGTGTTCGGTGGGAATGCTAGTCACATGCTAATGTAAAGAGCTGGTTTTTGATATAAATATGAACTTGATTGAACAAAACATGCATGTATTGTATAACATAATGTCCTAGGGTTGTCATCTGATGAAGATCATCAAAGGTTAGTGCTACATTTAGCTGTGGTTTGGGTAAATGTGACATTATATGCTAGCTTGAAAAATGGGTGTCTGATTATTTCTGGCTGGGTACTCTGCTGACATAATCTAATGTTTTGCTTTCGTTGTAAAGCCTTTTTGAAATCGGACAGTGTGGTTAGATTAACCTGTTAGGGCTAGGGGGCAGTATTGACACGGCTGGATAAAAAACATACCCGATTTAATCTGGTTACCACTCCTACCCAGTAACTAGAATATGCATATACTTATTACACATGGATAGAAAACACCCTAAATTTTCTAAAACTGTTTGAATGGTGTCTGTGAGTATAACAGAACTCAAATGGCAGGTCAAAACCTGAGAGATTCCTTTACAGGAAGTGGCCTGTCTGACCATTTCTTGAACTTGTTTTCCATCTCTATCATTTACTAAGGATCTCTGCTCTAACGTGACACTTCCCACGTCGTCCATAGGCGCTCAGAGCCAGGGAAAAAACAGAATGTCGTCATTCCAGCCCCAGGCTGAAACACATTATCGCCTTTCTCAAGTGGCCGATCAAGGGACACTGGCTTATGCGCGTGACCCCGACCGCCCCCGCCTTTGGGATTTTTTCCTCTGTTTGCCGAAAAGGAGATTCCCTGTCGGAATATTATCGCTTTTCTACGAGAAAAATGTCGTAAAAATTGATTTTAAACAGCGGTTGACATGCTTCGAAGTACGGTAATGGAATACTTAGAATTTTATTGTCACGAATTGCGCCATGCGCGCGACACTTCTTTACTATTTCGGATAGTATCTGGAATGCACGAACAAAACGCCGCTATTCGGATATAACGATGGATTATTTTGGACCAAACCAACATTTGTTATTGAAGTAGCAGTCCTGGGTGTGTATTCTGACGAAGACAACAAAAGGTAATCAAACTTTTATAATAGTAAATATGATTATGGTGAGTGCTAAACTTGCCGGGTGTCTAAATAGCGAGCCCGTCATGCCTGGGCTATGTACTTAGAATATTGCAAAATGTGCTTTCACCAAAAAGCTATTTTAAAATCGGACATATCGAGTGCATAGAGGAGGTCTGTATCTATAATTCTTAAAATAATTGTTATGCTTTTTGTGAACGTTTATCGTGAGTAATTTAGTAAAATGTTAGCGAATTCCCCGGAAGTTTGCGGGGGGTATGCTAGTTCTGAACGTCACATTCTAATGTAAAAAGCTGGTTTTTGATATAAATATGAACTTGATTGAACAAAACATGCATGTATTGTATAACATAATGTCCTAGGGTTGTCATCTGATGAAGATCATCAAAGGTGAGTGCTGCATTTAGCTGTCTTCTGGGTTTTGGTGACATTATATGCTGGCTTGAAAAATGGGTGTCTGATTATTTCTGGCTTGGTACTCTGCTGACATAATCTAATGTTTTGCTTTCGTTGTAAAGCCTTTTTGAAATCGGACAGTGTGGTTAGATTAACGAGAGTCTTGTCTTTAAATGGCTGTAAAATAGTCATATGTTTGAGAAATTGAAGTAATAGGATTTTTAAGGTTTTAAAAATCGCGCCACAGGATAGCAGTGGCTGTTACGTAGGTGGGACGAATTCGTCCCGCCTAGCCTAGAGAGGTTAACGAGAGTCTTATCTTTAAAATGGTGTAAAATAGTCATATGTTTGAAAAATTGAAGTTTTTGAATTTTTGAGGAATTTGAATAACGCGCCACGGGATTACACTGGCTGTTGAGTAGGTGGGACGCTTGCCCATAGAGGTTAAACAGGTCAACATTCACAAAGATGCTGGGCCAGAC
The DNA here is from genome assembly GCF_965601325.2 of Salmo salar. Classification (NCBI taxonomy): domain Eukaryota; kingdom Metazoa; phylum Chordata; class Actinopteri; order Salmoniformes; family Salmonidae; genus Salmo; species Salmo salar. The sequence goes on along the minus strand of NC_138307.1, from coordinate 64,158,013 downwards.
AGATTACCAGGACGTGTACTCAAAGCATGCACGGACCAACTGTCAAGTGTCTTCACTGACATTTTCAACCTCTCCCTGACCGAGTCTGTAATACCTACATGTTTCAAGCAGACCACCATAGTCCCTGTGCCCAAGGAAGCAAAGGTAACCTGCCTAAATGATTACCGCCCCGTGGCACTCACGTCAGTAGCGATGCTTTAAAAGGCTGGTCATGGCTCACAACAGCATCCTCCCGGACACCCTAGACCCACTCCAATTCACATATCGCCCCAACCAATCCACAGATGACGCAATCTCAATCGCACTCCACACTGCCCTTTCTCACCTGGACACCTATGTGAGAATGCTGTTCATTGACTACAGCTCAGCGTTCAACACCATAGCGCCCACGAAGCTCATCACTAAGCTAAGGACCCTGGGACAAAACACCTCCAACTGAAAATGGATCCTGGACTTCCGGACGGGCCTCCCCCAGATGGTAATAGTAGGCAACAACACGTCTGCCATGCTGATCCTTAACACTGGGGCTCCTCAGGGGTGTGTTCTTAGTCCCCTCCTGTATTCCCTGTTCACCCACAATTGCATGGCCAAACATGACTCCAACACCATCATTAAGTTTGCTGACGACACAACAGTGGTAGGCCTGATCACCGACAACAATGAGATGGCCTATAGGGAGGAGGTCAGAGAACTGGCAGTGTGGTGCCAGGACAACGACCTCTCCCTCAATGTGAGCAAGACAACGGAGAGGATCGTGGACTAAAGGAAAAGGTGGGCCAAATAGGCCCCCATTGACATCGACAGGGCTGTAGTGGAGCGGGTCGAGAGTTTCAAGTTCCTTGGTGTCCACATCGCCAATGAACTATCATGGTCCAAACACACCAAGGCAGTCGTAAAGGGGGCACGACAACACCTTATCCCCCTCAGGAGACTAAAAAGATTTGGCATGGGTCCCCAGATCCTCAAAAGTTCTACAGCTGCACCATCGAGAGCATCCTGACCTGTTGCATCACCGCCTGGTATGGCAACTGCTCGGCATCTGACCATAAGGCGCGACAGAGGGTAGTGCGAACAGCCCAGTACATCACTGGGGCCAAGCTTCCTGCCATCCAGGACCTATACAATAGGCGGTGTCAGAGGAAAGCCCATAAAATTGTCAAGTTATAGACTGTCACCCAAGTTATAGACTGTTTTCTCTGCTACCACACAGCAAGCGGTACCAGAGCACCAAGTCTAGGACCAAAAGGCTCCTCAACAGCTTCTACCCCCAAGCCATTAGACTGCTGAACAATTAGTCAAATCGCCACCGGACAATTTACATTGACCCCTTCCTTTTGTACACTGCTGCTACTCGCTGTTTATTGTCTATGCATAGTCAGTTCACCCCCACCTACATGTACAAATCAACTAGCCTGTACCCCCGCACACTGACTCAGTACCGGTGCCCCCTGTATATAGCCTTGTTATTGTTATTCTTATTGTGTTACTTTTTATTTTAGTCTACTTGGTAAATATGTTCTTAACTCTTCTTGAACTGCACTGTTGGTTAAGGGCTTGTAAGTAAGCATTTCACGGTAAAGTCTACACTTGTTGTATTCGGCGCATGTGACAAATAAAGTTTGATTTGAAAAGGAAGAACCAAGACATCCAAATTCACATCCACAAACCCAAAACCACTCAGTCCTACAGAACATCCCCAAGTCTTTCTAGTGGCTTAGCCATAACTGCAGATAACCATGCCACTCAACTCAATGAGCTAACCCGTGAACTAATTCTCCTACACTAACTCAGGACTAGTGACAGTGCTTCGTTCTCTGAGAGCAGAAGACAATGGCTGAAGCATTAGGTTGTGTAAGAGAATGCTCCTCCCTGTGTATAGGAAGAGCAACACAGAGAGCTCACATTGTTCTTGTTCCTTATTGGACAGATAAACTTCCTGGAACGACTTGTATCGATCTGCACATATCCGGACACTACACCGCCCGGCACTCTAAACAACCACGTACACTGTCACGACGAGGGAGAGAGAGAGCGGTGTGTGCACACATGCTCACATGTGTGTATGTTAATGTGTGTGTGTTAATGTGTGTATGTTAATGTGTGTGTATGTTAATGTGCGTATGTGTTAATGTGCGTATGTTAATGTATGTATGTTAATGTGTGTGTGTGTGTGTGTGTGTGTTAATGTGTGTGTGTGTTAATGTGTGTGTGTGTTAATGTGTGTGTTAATGTGTGCATGTTAATGTCTCTGTGTTAATGTGTGTATGTTAATGTGTGTGTGTGTTAATGTGTGTATGTTAATGTGTGTATGTTAATGTGTGCATGTTAATGTGTGCATGTTAATGTGTGCATGTTAATGTGTGCATGTTAATGTGTGGTACCTTGCATGAGTGCAGTGATTTGCTGGGACTTCTGTGCGGGGTGTTCTCTGAGGATCTCCAGAGCTGTTCTTCCCTGGCAGTCTGTGATGTTGGCATCAATACCTGCAACAGACAGACAGAAGACCGAAACAACGGGTCAGACAGGCACCCAGCCGACGCCACCCCACACTCACACAAATCTAGCCTCCTGCACACACTCCCTTAACAAGTAAATTTATATACACATTTTAAAGAGGAAGCACTGTAAAGTGTTGCGTGTAGGAGGACAAAGACCCTAAATAGACTCACTTGGAGAAATTTACAAGGAAACATCTATACTGTATTTCTGTCTGACAATTTACCGACAGAGGAAGCTAGCTGTGTCCATCCTGTATCACACACACACACACACATTGATGGATAGAGGAGAAGGTTGGGTGGATGACAGGGGTCAGACAGTACACCGGTACAGGCCTGTCACTCATCTAAATAAGCCCCCTGGACAAAAACAATATGGCTGCCTGGGGTTCATCACAGGAAGTGCAACAAGACAACAGAGGAAACAGGAAGCGATTGAGGAAAATAAGGGGGGAGAGGTAGTTCAAAGACCACACTCTCACCCTCTCTCCATATCCTCTACTGTCCTCTCTCTCTCTCTCTCTCTCTCTCTCTCTCTCTCTCTCTCTCTCTCTCTCTCTCTCTCTCTCTCTCTCTCTCCTCTCTCTCTCTCTCTCTCTCTCTCTCTCTCTCTCTCTCTCTCTCTCTCTCTCTCTCTCTCTCTCTCTCTCTCTCTCTCTCTCTCTCTCTCTCTCTCTCTCTCTCTCTCTCTCTCTCTCTCCATATCATCTACTCTCTCTCCCTCTCTCTCTCTCCATATCATCTACTCTCTCTCCCTCTCTCTACATATCTACTCTCTCTCCCTCTCTCTCTCTCCCTCTCTCTCTACATATGAACTACTGCCTCTCTCTCCATATCATCTACTGTCCCCTTCTCTCTCTCCATATCATCTACTGTCTCTCTCCCTCTCTCTCTACATATCAACTACTGCCTCTCTCTCCATATCATCTACTGTCCCCTTCGCTCTCTCTCCATATCATCTATTGTCCCCTTCTCTCTCTCTCTCCATATCATCTACTGTCTCTGTCCCCCTCTCTCTCTCTCTCCATATCATCTACTGTCTCTGTCCCCCTCTCTCTCTCTCCATATCATCTACTGTCTCTGTCCCCCTCTCTCTCTCTCCATATCATCTACTGTCTCTGTCCCCCTCTCTCTCTCTCTCCATATCATCTACTGTCTCTGTCCCCCACTCTCTCTCCATATCATCTACTGTCTCTGTCCCCCTCTCTCTCTCTCCATATCATCTTCTCTCTCTCTCTCTCTCATATCATCTACTGTGTCTCTCTCTCTCATATCATCTACTGTCTCTCTCTCTCCATATCATCTACCCTCTCTCTCTCTCTACATATGAACTACTGCCTCTCTCTCCATATCATCTACTGTCCCCTTCTCTCTCTCCATATCATCTACTGTATCTCTCCCTCTCTCTCTACATATGAACTACTGCCTCTCTCTCCATATCATCTACTGTCCCCTTCTCTCTCTCTCCATATCATCTACTGTATCTCTCTCTCTCTCCCTCTCTCTCTCCATATCATCTCCTGTCTATATTATAGCCTCAAGGACTTTTTTAAAAACGCCTTATTGTAACACATGAACTGTGTGATATTTGGCGGAGCCAACATGGAGGCACGAGACAGTAAACATGGGCCATGTGAGAGAGAACACCATCTCTCTGGCAGGTTAGATAGGTTTTATTGTTTTGAACATCAATCTCAGGTCTGTAAATCAGGTGTGATAACCCCAGTGGGATTTTGTGATCATTGTTTAATAACAGAGGTGGTGTATACGTAACGCTGTAAAACCCACAAGTGCATACTGGCATTTTAATATAACTTTATTGAGTGATGATCACTTCAGAAAATGTTTTAGTTTTTTTCTGGGAGAGATGGAGGTCTCAAAAGGCCAGTTTTGTATCCCTCCAACAGTGGTGGGATATAGGGAAAATCAAGGTTCAACAACTCTGTAATCAATACGCAATGAACGTCACCACAGACATCCCCAGATCAATGAACACCCCAGAGTCTGAAATAGTGGAAGTCCTGACGTTAGTTGAGACCACAGGAGACCGAGGTCATACTCAGGCCCTCAAGATAAAAAAAGCCGCATTGGCAGACCTGCTGAGTATCAGAGCACAGGGGGCATTGGCAGACCTGCTGAGTATCAGAGCACAGGGGGCATTGGCAGACCTGCTGGGTATCAGAGCACAGGGGGCATTGGCAGACCTGCTGGGTATCAGAGCACAGGGGGCATTGGCAGACCTGCTGGGTATCAGAGCACAGGGGGCATTGGCAGACCTGCTGAGTATCAGAGCACAGGGGGCATTGGCAGACCTGCTGGGTATCAGAGCACAGGGGGCATTGGCAGACCTGCTGGGTATCAGAGCACAGGGGGCATTGGCAGACCTGCTGGGTATCAGAGCACAGGGGGCATTGGCAGACCTGCTGAGTATCAGAGCACAGGGGGCATTGGCAGACCTGCTGAGTATCAGAGCACAGGGGGCATTGGCAGACCTGCTGGGTATCAGAGCACAGGGGGCATTGGCAGACCTGCTGGGTATCAGAGCACAGGGGGCATTGGTGAGAAGTCATTTTCAAATTGTCTTTGGTTCAGAGAAAAATAATGAACAAAAAGGAATTATTATTTGCTTCAAATCAGCTGTTGGACAGGAGCTCACTAGCCCTAGTGAAATTAGAAAGAGGACAGTAGAGTTCTATGCTGAGCTCTACAAGTGAAATTAGAAAGAGGGCAGTAGAGCTCTATGCTGAGCTCTACAAGTGAAATTAGAAAGAGGACAGTAGAGTTCTATGCTGAGCTCTACAAGTGAAATTAGAAAGAGGACAGTAGAGTTCTATGCTGAGCTCTACAAGTGAAATTAGAAAGAGGACAGTAGAGTTCTATGCTGAGCTCTACAAGTGAAATTAGAAAGAGGACAGTAGAGTTCTATGCTGAGCTCTACAAGTGAAATTAGAAAGAGGACAGTAGAGTTCTATGCTGAGCTCTACAAGTGAAATTAGAAAGAGGACAGTAGAGTTCTATGCTGAGCTCTACAAGTGAAATTAGAAAGAGGACAGTAGAGTTCTATGCTGAGCTCTACAAGTGAAATTAGAAAGAGGGCAGTAGAGTTCTATGCTGAGCTCTACAAGTGAAATTAGAAAGAGGGCAGTAGAGTTCTATGCTGAGCTCTACAAGTGAAATTAGAAAGAGGGCAGTAGAATTCTATGCTGAGCTCTACAAGTGAAATTAGAAAGAGGACAGTAGAGTTCTATGCTGAGCTCTACAAGTGAAATTAGAAAGAGGACAGTAGAGTTCTATGCTGAGCTCTACAAGTGAAATTAGAAAGAGGACAGTAGAGTTCTATGCTGAGCTCTACAAGTGAAATTAGAAAGAGGGCAGTAGAATTATATGCTGAGCTCTACAGTGGGGGAAAAAAGTATTTGATCCCCTGCTGATTTTGTACGTTTGCCAACTGATAAAGAAAGGATCAGTCTATAATTTTAATGGTAGGTTTATTTGAACAGTGAGAGACAAAATAACAACAAAAATATTTGACCCCCTCTCAATCAGAAAGATTTCTGGCTCCCAGGTATCTTTTACATAGGTAACGAGCTGAAATTAGGAGCACACTCTTAAAGGGAGTGCTCCTAACCGCAGCTTGTTACCTGTAAAAAAGACATCTGTCCACAGAAGCAATCAATCAATCAGATTCCAAACTCTCCACTATGGCCAAGACCAAAGAGCTCTCCAAGGATGTCAGGGACAAGATTGTAGACCTACACAAGGCTGGAATGGGCTACAAGACCATCGCCAAGCAGCTTGATGAGAAGGTGACAACAGTTGGTGCGATTATTCGCAAATGGAAGAAACACAAAATAACTGTCAGTATCCCTCGGCCTGGGGCTCCATGCAAGATCTCACCTCGTGGAGTTGCAATGATCATGAGAACGGTGAGGAATCAGTCCAGAACTACACGAGAGGATCTTGTCAATGATCTCAAGGCAGCTGGGACCATAGTCACCAAGAAAACAATTGGTAACACACCATGCCGTGAAGGACTGAAATCCTGCAGCGCCCGCAATGTCCCCCTGCTCAAGAATACATATACATGCCCGTCTGAAGTTTGCCAATGAACATCTGAATGATTCAGAGGACAACTGGGTGAAAGTGTTGTGGTCAGATGAGACTAAAATGGAGCTCTTTGGCATCAACTCAACTCGCCGTGTTTGGAGGAGGAGGAATGCTGCCTATGACCCCAAGAACACCATCCCCACCGTCAAACATGGAGGTGGAAACATTATGCTTTGGGGGTGTTTTTCTGCTAAGGGGACAGGACAACTTCACCGCATCAAAGGGAAGATGGATGGGGCCATGTACCGTCAAATCTTGGGTGAGAACCTTCTTCCCTCAGCCAGGGAATTGAAAATGGGTTGTGGATGGGTATTCCAGCATGACAATGACCCAAAACACACGGCCAAGGCAACAAAGGAGTGGCTCAAGAAGAAGCACATTAAGGTCCTGGAGTGGCCTAGCCAGTCTCCAGACCTTAATCCCATAGAAAATCTGTGGAGGGAGCTGAAGGTTCGAGTTGCCAAACGTCAGCCTCAAAACCTTAATGACTTGGAGAAGATCTGCAAAGAGGAGTGGGACAAAATCCCTCCTGAGATGTGTGCAAACCTGGTGGCCAACTACAAGAAACGTCTGACCTCTGTGATTGCCAACAAGGGTTTTGCCACCAAGTACTAAGTCATGTTTTGCAAAGGGGTCAAATACTTATTTCCCTCATTAAAATGCAAATCATTTTATAACATTTTTGACATGCGTTTTTCTGGATTTTTTTGTTGTTATTCTGTCTCTCACTGTTCAAATAAACCTACCATTAAAATTATAGACTGATAATTTCTTTGTAAGTGGGCAAACGTACAAAATCAGCAGGGGAACAAATACTTTTCCCCCCCACTGTACAAGTGAAATTAGAAAGAGGACAGTAGAGTTCTATGCTGAGCTCTACAAGTGAAATTAGAAAAAGGACAGTAGAGTTCTATGCTGAGCTCTACAAGTGAAATTAGAAAGAGGGCAGTAGAGTTCTATGCTGAGCTCTACAAGTGAAATTAGAAAGAGGGCAGTAGAGTTCTATGCTGAGCTCTACAAGTGAAATTAGAAAGAGGACAGTAGAGTTCTATGCTGAGCTCTACAAGTGAAATTAGAAAGAGGGCATTAGAGTTCTACGCTGAGCTCTACAAGTGAAATTAGAAAGAGGGCAGTAGAGTTCTATGCTGAGCTCTACAAGTGAAATTAGAAAGAGGGCAGTAGAGTTCTATGCTGAGCTCTACAAGTGAAATTAGAAAGAGGACAGTAGAGTTCTACGCTGAGCTCTCCAAGTGAAATTAGAAAGAGGACAGTAGAGTTCTATGCTGAGCTCTCCAAGTGAAATTAGAAAGAGGGCAGTAGAGTTCTATGCTGAGCTCTACAAGTGAAATTAGAAAGAGGACAGTAGAGTTCTATGCTGAGCTCTCCAAGTGAAATTAGAAAGAGGGCAGTAGAGTTCTATGCTGAGCTCTACAAGTGAAATTAGAAAGAGGACAGTAGAGCTCTATGCTGAGCTCTCCAAGTGAAATTAGAAAGAGGGCAGTAGAGTTCTACGCTGAGCTCTCCAAGTGAAATTAGAAAGAGGGCAGTAGAGTTCTATGCTGAGCTCTACAAGTGAAATTAGAAAGAGGACAGTAGAGTTCTATGCTGAGCTCTACAAGTGAAATTAGAAAGAGGACAGTAGAGTTCTATGCTGAGCTCTACAAGTGAAATTAGAAAGAGGACAGTAGAGTTCTATGCTGAGCTCTACAAGTGAAATTAGAAAGAGGGCAGTAGAATTATATGCTGAGCTCTACAGTGGGGGAAAAAAGTATTTGATCCCCTGCTGATTTTGTACGTTTGCCAACTGATAAAGAAAGGATCAGTCTATAATTTTAATGGTAGGTTTATTTGAACAGTGAGAGACAAAATAACAACAAAAATATTTGACCCCCTCTCAATCAGAAAGATTTCTGGCTCCCAGGTATCTTTTACATAGGTAACGAGCTGAAATTAGGAGCACACTCTTAAAGGGAGTGCTCCTAACCGCAGCTTGTTACCTGTAAAAAAGACATCTGTCCACAGAAGCAATCAATCAATCAGATTCCAAACTCTCCACTATGGCCAAGACCAAAGAGCTCTCCAAGGATGTCAGGGACAAGATTGTAGACCTACACAAGGCTGGAATGGGCTACAAGACCATCGCCAAGCAGCTTGATGAGAAGGTGACAACAGTTGGTGCGATTATTCGCAAATGGAAGAAACACAAAATAACTGTCAGTATCCCTCGGCCTGGGGCTCCATGCAAGATCTCACCTCGTGGAGTTGCAATGATCATGAGAACGGTGAGGAATCAGTCCAGAACTACACGAGAGGATCTTGTCAATGATCTCAAGGCAGCTGGGACCATAGTCACCAAGAAAACAATTGGTAACACACCATGCCGTGAAGGACTGAAATCCTGCAGCGCCCGCAATGTCCCCCTGCTCAAGAATACATATACATGCCCGTCTGAAGTTTGCCAATGAACATCTGAATGATTCAGAGGACAACTGGGTGAAAGTGTTGTGGTCAGATGAGACTAAAATGGAGCTCTTTGGCATCAACTCAACTCGCCGTGTTTGGAGGAGGAGGAATGCTGCCTATGACCCCAAGAACACCATCCCCACCGTCAAACATGGAGGTGGAAACATTATGCTTTGGGGGTGTTTTTCTGCTAAGGGGACAGGACAACTTCACCGCATCAAAGGGAAGATGGATGGGGCCATGTACCGTCAAATCTTGGGTGAGAACCTTCTTCCCTCAGCCAGGGAATTGAAAATGGGTTGTGGATGGGTATTCCAGCATGACAATGACCCAAAACACACGGCCAAGGCAACAAAGGAGTGGCTCAAGAAGAAGCACATTAAGGTCCTGGAGTGGCCTAGCCAGTCTCCAGACCTTAATCCCATAGAAAATCTGTGGAGGGAGCTGAAGGTTCGAGTTGCCAAACGTCAGCCTCAAAACCTTAATGACTTGGAGAAGATCTGCAAAGAGGAGTGGGACAAAATCCCTCCTGAGATGTGTGCAAACCTGGTGGCCAACTACAAGAAACGTCTGACCTCTGTGATTGCCAACAAGGGTTTTGCCACCAAGTACTAAGTCATGTTTTGCAAAGGGGTCAAATACTTATTTCCCTCATTAAAATGCAAATCATTTTATAACATTTTTGACATGCGTTTTTCTGGATTTTTTTGTTGTTATTCTGTCTCTCACTGTTCAAATAAACCTACCATTAAAATTATAGACTGATAATTTCTTTGTAAGTGGGCAAACGTACAAAATCAGCAGGGGAACAAATACTTTTCCCCCCCCACTGTACAAGTGAAATTAGAAAGAGGACAGTAGAGTTCTATGCTGAGCTCTACAAGTGAAATTAGAAAAAGGACAGTAGAGTTCTATGCTGAGCTCTACAAGTGAAATTAGAAAGAGGGCAGTAGAGTTCTATGCTGAGCTCTACAAGTGAAATTAGAAAGAGGGCAGTAGAGTTCTATGCTGAGCTCTACAAGTGAAATTAGAAAGAGGACAGTAGAGTTCTATGCTGAGCTCTACAAGTGAAATTAGAAAGAGGGCATTAGAGTTCTACGCTGAGCTCTACAAGTGAAATTAGAAAGAGGGCAGTAGAGTTCTATGCTGAGCTCTACAAGTGAAATTAGAAAGAGGGCAGTAGAGTTCTATGCTGAGCTCTACAAGTGAAATTAGAAAGAGGACAGTAGAGTTCTACGCTGAGCTCTCCAAGTGAAATTAGAAAGAGGACAGTAGAGTTCTATGCTGAGCTCTCCAAGTGAAATTAGAAAGAGGGCAGTAGAGTTCTATGCTGAGCTCTACAAGTGAAATTAGAAAGAGGACAGTAGAGTTCTATGCTGAGCTCTCCAAGTGAAATTAGAAAGAGGGCAGTAGAGTTCTATGCTGAGCTCTACAAGTGAAATTAGAAAGAGGACAGTAGAGCTCTATGCTGAGCTCTCCAAGTGAAATTAGAAAGAGGGCAGTAGAGTTCTACGCTGAGCTCTCCAAGTGAAATTAGAAAGAGGGCAGTAGAGTTCTATGCTGAGCTCTACAAGTGAAATTAGAAAGAGGACAGTAGAGTTCTATGCTGAGCTCTACACGTGTGAGTACAAAGAGGATATAACAGTGACAACAGTTTATTGATGCGCTCCCACAGGTGGCTGCAGAAGCTCAGGTTGAACTAGAGCAACCATTGTTTCTGCAGGAGATATACGCTGCATTAAAAGGCATGGAAAATGGTGGGCTTCCTGTTGACTTTTTTGTCTTTTGGGGCTATGTTGGGAGAGGATTGGCTAGCAGTAGTTAACGATAGTTTGACCGGAGGGTTACTACCGATAAGCTGCAGAAGGGCTGTCCTTACCCTACTACCAAAAAAGGGTGACCCTATGGAGGTGAAGAACTGGAGGCCGGTGCCCTTATTGTGCACTGATTATAAGATCCTGTCCAAGGCTTTGTCCAACAGGCTGAGGAAGGTGATCGGACAAATCATACCATACCAATCCTACTCTGTTCCCGGCAGGCAGATAGGTGATAACATTTCCTGATTCTGGATTTTTTGGACGTCTCTAGGGCTGTTGGGTTGGATGCTGGTCTAATTTCAATTGATCAGGAAAAGGCATTTGACCGAGTTGAACATCAATACTTATGACACACATTTGAGGCATTTGGTTTCAGCTCTGGTTTTACTGCCATGATCACGGTGATATATGGTGACATTGAAAGTGTATTGAAAGTTAACGGTGGCTTGAGTGCTCCTATTAAAGTGTGTAGGGGTATTAGGCAGGGGTGTTCATTGTCTGGAATGTTATATTCCATTGCTATAGAGCCACTACTAAATAGCATTAGAAGTCACATTGAAGGGGTGTACCTTTCACAGGATATTCCTTCTATTCGTCTCTCAGCATATCCTGATGATGTAGTTATTTTAGTGAAAAATCAAGCGGAGGTGGATAGTTTGAGTCTAATGGTTGATCGGTTTAGGGGAATATCCCATGTAAGGTAAATTGGCAAAAAAGTTGTTCTTCACAGATTGGGAAATGGTCTGGAGGGATCGTGGCTTTGCCAGGGGGGCTGGAATGGTGAACGGGTAAGTATCTTGGAGTGTACCTAGGGGATGAGGCGACTATGGAACAAAAATAGGAATGGGGTGGTTGAAATGGTGGAAGGGAGGATGAGGAGATGGTGTTGGTTGTTATCTCGTATGTCATATAGGGGACCACTATTATTGTTAACTATGTGGTTGCCTCTGCAGTGTGGCATCGGTTGGCATGTTTAGAGCCACCATCTGGCTTCTGGCCAAGATACACGCAATTATTGTAGATGTTTTGGGGGATAAATATCATTGGGTTCCACAAAGTGTTTTGTATTTGTCAAAGGAGGAGGGGGGACAAGGTCTTGTACATGTTGCTAGTAGGGCTGCTGCTTTCCGGTTTCAGTTTATTCAAAGGTTGCTCTATGGACCGGAACATGTGTTGTGGAGAGGGGTGGCAGGTCTGGTATTACAGCAGGTAGGGGGATTAGATTTAAAGAAGGCTTTATTTCTGGTTGATAGTAGCCAGATTTCTAGGGAGGGAGTACCTCCGTTTTACAGAGGCCTTCTTGGGGTTTGGAGCATAATGAAGGTGTCCAGAATAACTACAGCGGAGTCGGTTCATTGGCTGTTGGAGGAACCTCTGGTGTTATGGGGCAACACTGGATTGTACAACTGCAGCTGTTCCACATTTCTCCAACATTCTGGTGAAGGGCAAAATCATCCCCCTAAAACAGTTAATGGACATGGCTGGGCGCACCTTAATGGATGGAGGACGGGTGGCTGAACATTTGGGGGTGAGGTCGGAATGGATTGACAACTGCTGGGAAGCTGCAGGAAGGCTCTGTCAGCAGAAGAGGGGATTATGCTCAACAGTCACAAGGAAAAGGTACAAGATGAAAACGTCCCATTTCCAAGACCAGGGATTACACCAATATCTCAGAGTCAGAAAGAAATGTGTTATTACTGGATTTGAGAGGGTTGGAAGAGGTGGGTTTGGATGAGGTGAATGGGAAGGATTTATATAGGAGGTGTGTCAAGGTTTTGAATATAGATGAAGTGAAATATAGAAAAGACACTCCTTGGAGGGTAAAACTGAACCTTGGTGACAAGATAAAGCCAGCATGGAGAGCACTGTACAAGCCACCGTTACAAAAGGGTACTGGTGATATGCAATGGAAGGTTTCGCATGGCATCATTGCAGTTTTGTTTCTGTCATTAATTCAGATGCATGTCCTTTTTTTAATATGAGAGAAACAATTTTTCACTGTTTTATGGCGTGTGAGAGGATAACGCCTCTATTTGAAATAATATAGTATTTTTTACAGCTGTAGGGGAGATTTTCAATAGCACTGTTTTGATTTGGGGGTTTCAATATAGTAAACAACAGAAAATGTCAACTGTTACATTTTATTTTGGGACAAGCTAGGAAACATAAAAGAGACACGGGATACAGACAGGATATAAGATGTGTTTTTTAGGGACTAGTCAAAGCGAGAATAAAAGTGAATTTTGAGTTCTTCTCGGCCGTAAAAGACCTCCCATTGAGGAGAAGTGGGCTTACGAAGGGGTGGTTTGTTTTGTGGACGAGGGGACATTATTTTTTGTTGATGAAATGCTTTTTTATTTGTATTTATAAATTTTTTCAATGTTTATTTAAGAATGACACGTGTTGTTTAATTTCTGAAAAGGCACAGTGTGCCATTATTTGTGTTACTACTTGAGCATAAAATAAAGGTTTTATAAAAACTCAAAACTCTTCTCTCCATATCATCTACTGTCTCTCTCTCTCCATATCATCTACTGTCACTCTCTCTCATATAATCTACTGTCTCTCTCTCTCTCCATATCATCTACTGTCTCTCTCCATATCATCTACTGTCTCTCTCTCTCCATATCATCTACTGTCTCTCTCTCTCTCCATATCAACTACTGTCTCTCTCTCCATATCGTCTACTGCCTCTCTCTCTCTCCATATCATCTACTGTCTCTCTCTCTCTCCATATCATCTACTGTCTCTCTCTCTCTCTCCATATCATCTACTGTCTCTCTCTCTCCATATCATCTACTGTCTCTCTCTCCATATCATCTACTGTCTCTCTCTCCATATCATCTACTGTCTCTCTCTCTCCATATCATCTACTGTATCTCTCTCTCCATATCATCTACTGTATCTCTCTCTCCATATCATCTACTGTCTCTCTCTCTCTCCATATCATCTAGTGTCTCTCTCTCGCTCCATATCATCTACTGTCTCTCTCTCTCTCTCCATATCATCTACTGTCTCTCTCGCTCCATATCATCTACTGTCTCTCTCTCTCCATATCATCTACTGTCTCTCTCTCTCCATATCATCTACTGTCTCTCTCTCTCTCCATATCGTCTACAGTCGCTCTCTCTCTCCATATCGTCTACTCTCTCTCTCTCTCTCTCTCCCCATGTCATCTACCGTTTCTCTCTCTCTCCATATCATCTACTGTCTCTCTCTCTCCATATCATCTACTGTCTCTCTCTCTCCATATCATCTACTGTCTCTCTCTCTCCATATCGTCTACAGTCTCTCTCTCTCTCCATATCGTCTACTCTCTCTCTCTCTCTCTCTCCCCATATCATCTACCGTCTCTCTCTCTCTCTCCATATCATCTACGAATGGGGGGGGGGGGGGGGGGGTAAACACAGGGGACAGGTTTACATACACATAAGAACAATGACAGGAACAGGGGTAGGAGGGGGGGTAAACACAGGGGACAGGTTTACATACACATAAGAACAGGAACAGAGACAGGGGTATGAGGGGGGTAAACACAGGGGACAGGTTTACATACACAGAAGAACAGTGACAGGAACAGGGGTATGAGGGGGGGTAAACACAGGGGACAGGTTTACATACACATAAGAACAGGAACAGAGACAGGGGTATGAGGGGGGTAAACACAGGGGACAGGTTTACATACACAGAAGAACAGTGACAGGAACAGGGGTATGAGGGGGGTAAACACAGGGGACAGGTTTACATACACATAAGAACAGGAACAGAGACAGGGGTATGAGGGGGGTAAACACAGGGGACAGGTTTACATACACATAAGAACAGGGACAGGGACAGAGGTATGAGGTGGGGGGGGGGTACATGGACTCTCTCATGACACCCACCTGAGTCTAGCAGCAGACGAACCACATCCATCTTCCCATAGAGAGCTGCCTCGTGGAGAGCACTGCCATTCTCCGTCTGAGAGAGAGAGAGAGAGAGAGAGAGAGAGAGAGAGAGAGAGAGAGAGAGAGAGAGAGAGAGAGAGAGAGAAAGAGAGGGGGGAGGGTAAGAGAGAAAGAGAAGGAGACCGAATAATAGAAGGCAAGAGAGGGGAGAGTGATGTGGGAGAGAGAAAGAAAAGATTGATTTTAAGACATCGCCCAAGAAATCTCTTTGTACACAGAGCCGCGTGGAGGGAACGTCCCATTCCAAATACAACAGTTTCCTCCCTCTCCATATGGCCTGGATGCTAGTGGCTAACACCCAGCCAGGCTCCTGCTTTGTGACTAATTGCAACAAGCATGCTGTGTGTGTGTGTGTGTGTGTGTGTGTGTGTGTGTGTGTGTGTGTGTGTGTACACACACACACTATACCTTGTCTTTCCTCTATCACCAAGGTATTATCAACGCAGCCAGGAAAGACCCCAGAAATCCAACACATCGACCAATCAAAACCCAGAACTGGTCCTCCAGTGTTCCCACACACCCAATCCTGGTGCGTCTGACTGACCCTTACAGTTCAAAGGTCAAAGCATGCCAATGAAAGGGCATCTGATCATCCAATACCACAGAATCCAGAAGACCAGGTCAAAAACAGGAACGTAAAAATATCCAAATCGAGAAAAGACAAAAAGCTTCACAACCCACGGTGACTTGGGACTAGAGGTGACTGGGCGATGAGTTTAGAGGGAGCACACACACATACATCGAAGGACAGGAAACCAAACCGGCAGACCCTCCCCCACTTCCCCCCTCAAACCCCTTCCTGTGTCGTTTCCCATGGCGATTAGTTGGTGATGTCACTGGAAAATGAGGAAATCGATTCACAAAGAAGATTGACTTCCTATCTGTTTGACTGAAGACTGAGGGGGGGTTTGTTTTGGGCCTTTATTTTACCACATTTTCTCCCATTGCTAGTTACGACCTTGTCTCATCGCTGCAACTCCGAAACATGACCCACCTAGACGCGCTAATTCTTAACACACTGCCCGCTTCGCCACTTGGGGCCTTTCAATACAGTTTGACACTCAGTTTCAGATTCACTTTACAGCTTGAAGAAGTATAAAGGTGTGTGTGTGTGTGTGTGTGTGTGTGTGTGTGTGTGTGTGTGTCGGAGGGGTCTGAATGTGTGTGTGTGTGTGTGTGTTTAGGGTGAAGAGAGAGGGGAGGGTGAAGAGAGAGAGAGGGAAGGGGAGGAGAGAGAGCGAGAGTGAGAGAGAGGGGAGGAGGGAAGAGGGGAGAAAATAGAGATGGGAGGGGAGAGAGCGAGAGAGAGGGGAGGGGTGAAGAGAGAGAGGGGAGGAGGAAGAGAGAGAAGGGGAGGAGAGAGAGAAGGGGAGGGGAGGAGAGAGAGAAGGGGAGGGGAGAGGAGGAGAGAGAGCTAGAGAGAGGGGAGGGGAGAAGAGGGAGAGGGGAGGGGTGAAGAGAGAAAGGGGAGGGGTGAAGAGAGAGAAGGGAGGGTGAAGAGAGAGAAGGGAGGGGTGAAGAGAGAGAAGGGAGGGTGAAGAGAGAGAAGGGAGGGTGAAGAGAGAGAAGGGAGGGTGAAGAGAGAGAAGGGAGGGTGAAGAGAGAGAAGGGAGGGTGAAGAGAGAGAAGGGAGGGTGAAGAGAGAGAAGGGAGGGTGAAGAGAGAGAAGGGAGGGTGAAGAGAGAAGGGAGGGTGAAGAGAGAGAAGGGAGGGTGAAGAGAGAGAAGGGAGGGTGAAGAGAGAGAAGGGAGGGTGAAGAGAGAGAAGGGAGGGTGAAGAGAGAGAAGGGAGGGTGAAGAGAGAGAGGGGGACAGGTTTACGTACACATAAGAACAGGGACAGAGGTATGAGGGGGGTAAACACAGGGGACAGGTTTACATACACATAAGAACAGGGACAGAGGTATGAGGGGGGTAAACACAGGGGACAGGTTTACATACACATAACAACAGGGACAGAGGTATGAGGGGGGTAAACACAGGGGACAGGTTTACATACACATAAGAACAGGGACAGAGGTATGAGGGGGGTAAACACAGGGGACAGGTTTACGTACACATAAGAACAGGGACAGAGGTATGAGGGGGGTAAACACAGGGGACAGGTTTACGTACACATAAGAACAGGGACAGAGGTATGAGGGGGGTAAACACAGGGGACAGGTTTACGTACACATAAGAACAGGGACAGAGGTATGAGGGGGGTAAACACAGGGGACAGGTTTACATACACATAAGAACAGGGACAGAGGTATGAGGGGGGTAAACACAGGGGACAGGTTTACGTACACATAAGAACAGGGACAGAGGTATGAGGGGGGTAAACACAGGGGACAGGTTTACGTACACATAAGAACAGGGACAGAGGTATGAGGGGGGTAAACACAGGGGACAGGTTTACATACACATAAGAACAGGGACAGAGGTATGGGGGGGGTAAACACAGGGGACAGGTTTACATACACATAAGAACAGGGACAGAAGTATGAGGGGGGTAAACACAGGGGACAGGTTTACATACACATAAGAACAGGGACAGGGACAGGGGTATGAGGGGGGTAAAGACAGGGGACAGGTTTACATACACATAAGAACAGG
The DNA here is from genome assembly GCF_965601325.2 of Salmo salar. NCBI lineage: Eukaryota > Metazoa > Chordata > Actinopteri > Salmoniformes > Salmonidae > Salmo > Salmo salar. The sequence goes on along the minus strand of NC_138307.1, from coordinate 64,140,584 downwards.
AACAGAGGTATGAGGGGGGTAAACACAGGGGACAGGTTTACGTACACATAAGAACAGGGACAGAGGTATGAGGGGGGTAAACACAGGGGACAGGTTTACATACACATAAGAACAGGGACAGAGGTATGGGGGGGGTAAACACAGGGGACAGGTTTACGTACACATAAGAACAGGGACAGAGGTATGAGGGGGGTAAACACAGGGGACAGGTTTACGTACACATAAGAACAGGGACAGAGGTATGAGGGGGGTAAACACAGGGGACAGGTTTACATACACATAAGAACAGGACAGAGGTATGAGGGGGGTAAACACAGGGGACAGGTTTACATACACATAAGAACAGGGACAGAGGTATGAGGGGGGTAAACACAGGGGACAGGTTTACATACACATAACAACAGGGACAGAGGTATGAGGGGGGTAAACACAGGGGACAGGTTTACATACACATAAGAACAGGGACAGAGGTATGAGGGGGGTAAACACAGGGGACAGGTTTACATACACATAACAACAGGGACAGAGGTATGAGGGGGGTAAACACAGGGGACAGGTTTACATACACATAAGAACAGGGACAGAGGTATGAGGGGGGTAAACACAGGGGACAGGTTTACATACACATAACAACAGGGACAGAGGTATGAGGGGGGTAAACACAGGGGACAGGTTTACATACACATAAGAACAGGGACAGAGGTATGAGGGGGGTAAACACAGGGGACAGGTTTACATACACATAAGAACAGGGACAGGGACAGGGGTATGAGGGGGGTAAAGACAGGGGACAGGTTTACATACACATAAGAACAGGAACAGAGGTATGAGGGGGGTAAACACAGGGGACAGGTTTACATACACATAACAACAGGGACAGAGGTATGAGGGGGGTAAACACAGGGGACAGGTTTACGTACACATAAGAACAGGGACAGAGGTATGAGGGGGGTAAACACAGGGGACAGGTTTACATACACATAACAACAGGGACAGAGGTATGAGGGGGGTAAACACAGGGGACAGGTTTACATACACATAAGAACAGGGACAGAGGTATGAGGGGGGTAAACACAGGGGACAGGTTTACATACACATAAGAACAGGGACAGAGGTATGAGGGGGGTAAACACAGGGGACAGGTTTACATACACATAACAACAGGGACAGAGGTATGAGGGGGGTAAACACAGGGGACAGGTTTACATACACATAAGAACAGGGACAGAGGTATGAGGGGGGTAAACACAGGGGACAGGTTTACATACACATAACAACAGGGACAGAGGTATGAGGGGGGTAAACACAGGGGACAGGTTTACATACACATAAGAACAGGAACAGAGGTATGAGGGGGGTAAACACAGGGGACAGGTTTACATACACATAACAACAGGGACAGAGGTATGAGGGGGGTAAACACAGGGGACAGGTTTACATACACATAAGAACAGGGACAGAGGTATGAGGGGGGTAAACACAGGGGACAGGTTTACATACACATAACAACAGGGACAGAGGTATGAGGGGGGTAAACACAGGGGACAGGTTTACATACACATAAGAACAGGGACAGAGGTATGAGGGGGGTAAACACAGGGGACAGGTTTACATACACATAACAACAGGGACAGAGGTATGAGGGGGGTAAACACAGGGGACAGGTTTACATACACATAAGAACAGGGCCAGAGGTATGAGGGGGGTAAACACAGGGGACAGGTTTACATACACATAAGAACAGGGACAGGGACAGGGGTATGAGGGGGGTAAAGACAGGGGACAGGTTTACATACACATAAGAACAGGAACAGAGGTATGAGGGGGGTAAACACAGGGGACAGGTTTACGTACACATAAGAACAGGGACAGAGGTATGAGGGGGGTAAACACAGGGGACAGGTTTACATACACATAACAACAGGGACAGAGGTATGAGGGGGGTAAACACAGGGGACAGGTTTACATACACATAAGAACAGGGACAGAGGTATGAGGGGGGTAAACACAGGGGACAGGTTTACATACACATAAGAACAGGGACAGAGGTATGAGGGGGGTAAACACAGGGGACAGGTTTACATACACATAACAACAGGGACAGAGGTATGAGGGGGGTAAACACAGGGGACAGGTTTACATACACATAAGAACAGGGACAGAGGTATGAGGGGGGTAAACACAGGGGACAGGTTTACATACACATAACAACAGGGACAGAGGTATGAGGGGGGTAAACACAGGGGACAGGTTTACATACACATAAGAACAGGAACAGAGGTATGAGGGGGGTAAACACAGGGGACAGGTTTACATACACATAAGAACAGGAACAGAGACAGGGGTATGAGGGGGGTAAAGACAGGGGACAGGTTTACATACACATAAGAACAGGAACAGGAACAGAGGTATGAGGGGGGTAAACACAGGGGACAGGTTTACGTACACATAAGAACAGGGACAGAGGTATGAGGGGGTAAACACAGGGGACAGGTTTACGTACACATAAGAACAGGAACAGAGACATGGGTATGAGGGGGGTAAACACATCATTCTACACCCCCCCTCCCCACACACACACACACACACACACACACACACACACGTTCTGTATCTGAAGCAATCACACATACACAGTGCCATACTGTATGTATGAAGACAACACACACACATCTCAAACTCATCCTTGACCTACTCCGACCGCCCCTCACAAACACACACACTGTGAGTTGCTGTGTTCTGCTAATATTACTGCAAAACCATATTCAGAAAGAGGTTGAGTAGAAGGAAGATTGTCCTTAGATACTGTACCAACTCATTAAAAACAGAGGAGACAGGCTTTAAACATTCATTACAAGGAGAGAGGAGGCAGTGTTATCTTGAGCTAAAGAGACAGTCAGATTTACTGGAGCAACATCTGCAGGAGAAATGTAAGAACGCTGTTCATCGATTACAGCTCAGCATTTAACACCATAGTACCCTCCAAACTCGTCATGAATCTCGAGACCATGGGTCTCGACCCTGCCCTGTGCAACTGGGTCCTGGACTTCCTGACGGGCAGCCCCCAGGTGGTGAGGGTAGGAAACAACATCTCCACCCCGCTGATCCTCAGCACTGGGGCCCCACAAGGGTACGTTCTCAGCCCTCTCCTGTACTCCCTGTTCACCCATGACTGCATGGCCATGCACGCCTCCAACTCAATCATCAAGTTTGCAGACGACACTACAGTGGTAGGCTTAATTACCAACAATGACGAGACGGCCTACAGGGAGGAGGTGAGGGCCCTCGGAGTGTGGTGCAAGAAAAATAACCTCTCACTCAACATCAACAAAACAAAAGAGATGATCGTGGACTTCAGGAAACAGCAGAGGGAGCAGCCCCCTATCTACATTAACGGGACAGTAGTGGAGAGGGTGGAGAGTTTTAAGTTCCTCGGCGTACACATCACGGACAAACTGAAATGGTCCACCCACACAGACAGCGTGGTGAAGAAGGCACAGCAGCGCCTCTTCAACCTCAGGAGGCTGAAGAAATTCGGCTTGTCACCAAAAACACTCACAAACTTTTACAGATGCACAATTGAGAGCATCCTGTCAGGCTGTATCACCGCCTGGTACGGCAACTGCTCCGCCCACAACCGTAAGGCTCTCCAGAGGGTAGTGAGGTCTGCACAATGCATCACTGGGGGCAAACTACCTGCTCTCCAGGACACCTACACCACCCGATGTCACAGGAAGGCCAAAAAGATCATCAAGGACAACAACCACCCGAGACACTGCCTGTTCACCCCGCTATCATCCAGGAGGCAAGGTCAGTACAGATGCATCAAAGTGGGAACCGAGAGACTGAAAAACAGCTTCTATCTCAAGGCCATCAGACTGTTAAACAGCCATCACTAACATTGAGTGGCTGCTGCCAACATACTGACTCAACTCAAGCAACTTTAATAATGGAAAAATGTATGTAAACAATTTATCACTAGCCACTTTATATTATATGTTTACTTACCCTACATTACTCATCTCTTATGTATATACTGTACCCTATACCATCTACTGCATCTTGCCATCTTGATGTAATATATCATTAGCCACTTTAAACAATGTCACTTCATATGTTCTCATACCCTACATTACTCATCTCATATGTATATACTGTACTCTATACCATCTACTGCATCTTGCCATCTTGATATAATTAAATGTATCCCTAGCCACTTTAAACAATGCCGCTTTATGTTTTCATATCCTACATTACTCATCTCATATGTATATACTGTACTCTATACCATCTACTGCATCTTGACTATGCTGTTCGGCCATGATTCATTTATTTTTATGTACATATTCGTATTCATTCCTTTACACTTGTGTGTATAAGGTAGTTGTTGTGAAATTGTTAGGTTATATTACTTGTTAGATATTACTGCATGGTCGGAACTAGAATCACAAGCATTTCGCTATACTTGCATTAACACCACATGCTCTCACCACTGGTGTCCCCCAGGGCTCTGTTCTAGGCCCTCTCCTATTCTCGCTATACACCAAGTCACTTGGCTCTGTCATATCCTCACATGGTCTCTCCTATCATTGCTATGCAGACGACACACAATTAATCTTCTCCTTTCCCCCTTCTGATAACCAGGTGGCGAATCGCATCTCTGCATGTCTGGCAGACATATCAGTGTGGATGACGGATCACCACCTCAAGCTGAACCTCAGCAAGACGGAGCTGCTCTTCCCCTGGGGAAGGACTGCCCGTTCCATGATCTCGCCATCACGGTTGACAACTCCATTGTGTCCTCCTCCCAAAGTGCTAAGAACCTTGGCGTGACCCTGGACAACACCCTGTCGTCCTCTACTAACATCAAGGCGGTGACCCGATCCTGTAGGTTCATGCTCTACAACATTCGCAGAGTACGACCCTGCCTCACACAGGAAGCGGCGCAGGTCCTAATCCAGGCACTTGTCATCTCCCGTCTGGATTACTGCAACTCGCTGTTGGCTGGGCTCCCTGCCTGTGCCATTAAACCCCTACAACTCATCCAGAACGCCGCAGCCCGTCTGGTGTTCAACCTTCCCAAGTTCTCTCACGTCACCCCGCTCCTCCGCTCTCTCCACTGGCTTCCTGTTGAAGCTCGCATCCGCTACAAGACCATGGTGCTTGCCTACGGAGCTGTGAGGGGAACGGCACCTCCGTACCTTCAGGCTCTGATCAGGCCCTACACCCAAACAAGGGCACTGTGTTCATCCACCTCTGGCCTGCTCGCCTCCCTACCTCTGAGGAAGCACAGTTCCCGCTCAGCCCAGTCAAAACTGTTCGCTGCTCTGGCACCCCAATGGTGGAACAAGCTCCCTCACGACGCCAGGACAGCGGAGTCAATCACCACCTTCCGGAGACACCTGAAACCCCACCTCTTTAAGGAATACCTGGGATAGGATAAAGTAATCCTTCTAACCCCCCCCCCCTTAAATGATTTAGATGCACTATTGTAAAGTGGTTGTTCCACTGGATATCATAAGGTGAATCCACCAATTTGTAAGTCGCTCTGGATAAGAGCGTCTGCTAAATGACTTAAATGTAAATGTAAATGTAACCATGTGTATGTGACAAATACATTTGATTTGATTTGAGGAGAGAAGAGAACTGTTACAAAGCTGAAGCCTGGTTTCACCCTGACTACCAGGTGATGCTAAATCCATCATACAGGGATGATTTCTGTATTTTGAAAGTCACCCATCTTGAAAACTTGATTGCTGACAAAATGAAACAAATACCAAAAGACTGTTTTTGGGAGGAGTTTTCCTTTAAGGCTGAGTTGACCTTTAGCTCACCTCTCTTTACCTCCCTCTACAGGAGAACATGTTGTACTGAAGTAGAAACGCAGAGTGACCCCCCAACAACACACCTGCAAAATAAAAGCTAACCTACGAAACCATTCCTCACCCCCCTCCCAACCCTTACCCATCCACCTAACCACTCACCCCTGACTCCACAGTGACCCTGACCCCTAGACCGCTGACCTGGGAGTTGACGTCCATGCCGGCCTCCAGCAGGGTGTGCACGGCTGAGTGGTGCCCGTTGCGGGCGGCCAGGTGCAGGGGCGTGTGGCGCCTTGTCCCGTGGCTGCTCATCAGGTTGGGGTGGGCGGTCACCAACATACAGACCACCTGGGATGAGGGGGAAGGGAGGAGAGGGGAGGAGAGGGGAGGAGAGGAGAGAGGGGTTGAAGCCCAGTGGACATGAGTTCCAAGATCTAAATGTGTACTTATTTGATACAGGCCCTTGTCTGTTACTACAGTATTACATACAACATTGTTTTCAGACCGTCAGGACCACAAGCCACGTCAGGACCAAACGTATGTGGACACCTGCTTGTCGAACATCTCATTTCAAAATCATGGGCATTAATATGGAGTTGGTCCCCCCTTTGCTGCTATAACAGCCTCCACTCTTCTGGGAAGGCTTTCCACTAGATGTTGGAACATTGCTGCGGGGACTTGCTTCCATTCGGCCACAAGAGCATTAGTGATGTCAGGCACTTATGTTGGGCGATTAGGCCTGGCTCGCAGTCTGCATTCCAATTCATCCCAAAGCTGTTCGATGGGGTTGAGATCAGGGCTCTGTGCAGACCAGTCAAGTTCTTCCACACAAATCGACAAACCATTTCTGTACGGACCTCACTTTGCGCACGGGGATATTGTCATGCTGAAACAGGAAAGGGCCTTCCCCAAACTGTTGCCACAAAGTTGGAAGCACAGAATCGTATAGAATGTCATTGTATGCTGTAGCGTTAAGATTTCCCTTCACTGGAACTAAGGGGCCTAGCCCAAACCATGAAAAACAGCCCCAGACCATTATTCCTCATCCACCAAACTTTACAGTTGGCACTATGCATTGGGCCAGGTGGGTTCTCCTGGAATTCGCCAAACCTAGATTCGTCAGTCGGACTGCCAGATGGTGAAGCGTGATTCATCACTCCAGAGAACGTGTTTCCACTGTTCCAGAGTCAAATTGCGGCGAGCTTTACACCACTCCAGCAGACGCTTGGCATTGAGCATGGTGATCTTAGGCTTGTGTTCGGCTACGCAGCCATTGAATCCCATTTCATGAAGCTCCCAACAGTTCTTGTGCTGACGTTGCTTCCAGAGGCAGTTTGGAACTCGGTGGTGTTTCAACCGAGGACAAGACGTTTTTACGCGGTACACGCTTCAGCACTCTGTGGTCCCATTCTGTGAAATTGTGTGGCCTACCACTTCGCGTTTGAGCCGTTGTTGCTCCTAGACGTTTCCACTTCACAATAACAGCACTTATAGTTGACTGGGTCAGCTCTAGCAGGGCAGAAATGTGATGAACTGACTTGTTGGAAGGGACACATATGACGGCGCCACATTGAGTCACTGAACTCTTCAGTTAGGCCATTCTACTGCCAATGTTTGTCTATGGAGATTGCATGGCTGTGTGCTCAATTACTTACACCTGTCAGCAACGGGTGTGGCTGAAACAGCCGAATCCACTAATTTGAAGGGGTGTACACATACTTTTCTATATATAGTGTATTTTGTTGTAGTCCTGAACTAGCACAACTAATGAAACTAGTCAAAGGCTCTCGCTCTCTCTCTCTCTCAACCCCCTTCTCTCTCACTATCAAATGCATTTATAAAAGCCTTTTAAAATGTCACAAATTGCTTTTACAGTAACCCAGCCTAGACCACAGAGAGCAAGCAGAATCAGAGGCACATTGGCTTGGGAAAACTCTGTAGAAGGAAGAAACCTTGCTCAGGTCCATCCTCACCTGAAGTCGTCCGTAGAGTGCGGCCAGGTCCAGGGGCGTCTCGTCGCGGCTGTTCCTCATGGTGGGGTCTGTCAGCTCCTTCAGTAGGATGGACACCACCTCAGAGTGGCCGTACTGGGCCGCACAGTGCAGCGCTGTCTCCCTCTCATGGTTCTGTATACAGGGGGGAACAACTGTCTGAGTAAACAAACAATGTATTGCTTCACAACATGGATTCATCTATTATGTTGACCTCATGGACTGTGAGTCTTTGCATCCACAGCTCCATCTATTATGTTGACCTCATGGACTGTGAGTCCTTGCATCCACAACTCCATCTATTATGTTGACCTCATGGACTGTGAGTCTTTGCATCCACAGCTCCATCTATTATGTTGACCTCATGGACTGTGAGTCCTTGCATCCACAGCTCCATCTATTATGTTGACCTCATGGACTGTGAGTCCTTGCATCCACAGCTCCATCTATTATGTTGACCTCATGGACTGTGAGTCCTTAAATCCACAGCTCCAGCTATTATGTTGACCTCATGGACTGTGAGTCCTTGCATCCACAGCTCCATCTACTGTGTGGGACAAACTCTAGTGTCACACATACAGTTTACCAGAGGACTCTCCTGAATCTCCAGGGCAGTGTTCTCTTCAACCCAATACATCTGTCCCAGAACTGCCCACAGTAGCCTTCTATCACCCCCTGCTGTCCGTCTATGGTCAGTGTAGCCTTCTATCCCCCCTGCTAACAGTCTATGGTCAGTATAGCCTTCTATCCCCCCTGCTAACAGCAAATGGTCAGTATAGCCTTCTATCCCCCCTGCTAACAGCCTATGGTCAGTATAGCCTTCTATCCCCCCTGCTAACAGTCTATGGTCAGTGTAGCCTTCTATCCCCCCTGCTAACAGTCTATGGTCAGTATAGCCTTCTATCACCCCCTGCTGTCCGTCTATGGTCAGTGTAGCCTTCTATCCCCCCTGCTAACAGTCTATGGTCAGTATAGCCTTCTATCCCCCTTGCTAACAGTCTATGGTCAGTGTAGCCTTCTATCCCCCCTGCTAACAGTCTATGGTCAGTATAGCCTTCTATCACCCCTGCTGTCCGTCTATGGTCAGTGTAGCCTTCTATCCCCCCTGCTAACAGTCTATGGTCAGTGTAGCCTTCTATCACCCCTGCTAACAGTCTATGGTCAGTGTAGCCTTCTATCCCCCTGCTAACAGTCTATGGTCAGTGTAGCCTTCTATCCCCCCTGCTAACAGTCTATGGTCAGTATAGCCTTCTATCCCCCCTGCTAACAGTCTATTGTCAGTGTAGCCTTCTATCCCCCCCGCTAACAGTCTATGGTCAGTGTAGCCTTCTATCCCCCTGCTGTCCGTCTATAATTGAGAATTTCAATAAGCATTTTTCTACGGCTGGCCATGCTTTCCACCTGGCTACCCCTACCGCGGTCAACAGCACTGCACCCCCCACAGCTACTCGCCCAAGCCTTCCCCATTTCTCCTTCTCCCAAATCCAGTCAGCTGAGGTTCTGAAAGACCTGCAAAATCTGGACCCCTACAAATCAGTCGGGCTAGACAATCTGGACCCTTTCTTTCTAAAATTATCTGCCGAAATTGTTGCAACCCCTATTACTAGCCTGTTCAACCTCTCTTTCGTGTCGTCTGAGATTCCCAAAGATTGGAAAGCAGCTGCTGTCATCCCCCTCTTCAAAGGAGGGGACACTATTGACCCAAACTGCTACAGACCTATATCTATCCTACCCTGCCTTTCTAAGGTCTTCAAAAGCCAAGTCAACAAACAGATTACCGACCATTTCGAATCCCAACGCACCTTCTCCGCTATGAGATCTGGTTTCAGAGCTGGTCATGGGTGCACCTCAGACACGCTCAAGGTCCAAAACGATATCGTAACCGCCAACGATAAGAAACAATACTGGGCTGCCGTATTCGTTGACCTGGCCAAAGCTTTCAACTCTGTCAATCACCACATCCTCATCGGCAGACTCAATAGGCTTGGTTTCTCAAATGATTGCCTCGCCTGGTGCACCAACTACTTCTCTGATAGAGTTCAATGTGTCAAATCGGATGGCCTGTTGTCTGGGCCTCAGGTTGTCTCTATGGGGGTGCCACAGGGTTCAATTCTTGGGCCAACTCTTTTCTCTGTAAACATCAATGGTGTCGCTCTTGCTGCTGGTGAGTCTCTGATCCACCTCTACGCAGACGACATTCTGTATACTTCTGGCCCTTCTTTGGACACTGTGTTAACAACCCTCCAGACGAGCTTCAATGCCATTCAACTCTCCTTCCGTGGCCTCCAACTCAACCGATCGCTGCCTGCACCTGCCCACCTGTCCAGCATTACTACACTGGACGGTTCTGACTTACAATATGTGGAAAACTACAAATACCTATGTGTCTGGTTAGACTGTAAGCTCTCCTTCCAGACTCACATCAAACATCTCCAATCCAAAGTTAAATCTAGAATTGGCTTCCTATTTCACAACAAAGCATCCTTCACTCATGCTGCCAAACATACCCTCGTAAAACTGACTATCCTACTGATCCTCGACTTTGGAGATGTCATTTTCAAAATAGCCTCCAACACCCTACTCAACAAATTGGCTGCAGTCTATCACAGTGCCATCCATTTTGTCACCAAAGCCCCGTATACTACCCACCACTGCGACCTGTACGCTCTCATTGGCTGGCCCTCGCTTCATACTCGTCGCCAAATCCACTGGCTCCAGGTCATCTACAAGACCCTGCTAGGTAAAGTCCCCCCTTATCACCGCTCACTGGTCACCATAGCAGCACCCACCTGTAGCACGCGCTCCAGCACGTAAATCTCTCTGGTCACCCCCAAAACCAATTCCTCCTTTGGCCGTCTCTCCTTCCAGTTCTCTGCTGCCAATGACTGGAACGAACTACAAAAATCTCTGAAACTGGAAACACTTATCTCCCTCACTAGCTTTAAGCACCAGCTGTCAGAGCAGCTCACAGATCACTGCACCTGTACATAGCCCATCTATAATTTAGCCCAAACAACTACCTCTTCCCCTACTGTATTTATTTTGCTCCTTTGCACCCCATTATTTCTATTTCTACTTTGCACTTTCTTCCACTACAAATCTACCATTCCAGTGTTTTACTTGCTATATTGTATTTACTTTGCCACCATGGCCTTTTTTGCCTTTTCTCCCTTATCTCACTTAATTTGCTCACATTGAATATATACTTATTTTTCTACTGTATTATTGACTGTATGTTTGTTTTACTCCATGTGTTGTATGTGTCGAACTGCTTTGATTTATCTTGGCCAGGTTGCAATTGTAAATGAGAACTTGTTCTCAACTTGCCTACCTGGTTAAATAAAGGTGAAATAAAAAAAATAAAAAAAATAAAAATATGGTCAGTATAGCCTTCTATCCCCCCTGCTAACAGTCTATGGTCAGTGTAGCCTTCTATCCCCCCTGCTAACAGTCTATGGTCAGTGTAGCCTTCTATCACCCCCTGCTAACAGTCTACGGTCAGTGTAGCCTTCTATCCCCCCTGCTAACAGTCTACGGTCAGTATAGCCTTCTATCCCCCCTGCTAACAGTCTACGGTCAGTATAGCCTTCTATCCCCCCTGCTAACAGTCTACGGTCAGTATAGCCTTCTATCCCCCCTGCTAACAGTCTATG
>NC_138307.1:64069118-64124118 GCF_965601325.2 Salmo salar | reverse complement strand
TAACACACCAATACCTGTCTGTCATAATGTGTTCTGCTAATAACACACCAATACCTGTCTGTCATAATGTGTGTTGCTAATAACACACCAATCAATACCTGTCTGTCATAATGTGTACTGCTAATAACACACCAATACCTGTCTGTCATAATGTGTGCTGCTAATAACACACCAATACCTGTCTGTCATAATGTGTGTTGCTAATAACACACCAATACCTGTCTGTCATAATGTGTGCTGCTAATAACACACCAATACCTGTCTGTCATAATGTGTGTTGCTAATAACACACCAATACCTGTCTGTCATAATGTGTGTTGCCAATAATACCAATACCTGTCTGTCATAATGTGTGCTGCCAATAACACACCAATACCTGTCTGTCATAATGTGTGTTGCTAATAACACACCAATACCTGTCTGTCATAATGTGTGCTGCTAATAACACACCAATACCTGTCTGTCATAATGTGTGCTGCTAATAACACACCAATACCTGTCTGTCATAATGTGTGCTGCTAATAACACACCAATACCTGTCTGTCATAATGTGTGTTGCTAATAACACACCAATACCTGTCTGTCATAATGTGTTCTGCTAATAACACACCAATACCTGTCTGTCATATGTGTGTTGCTAATAACACACCAATACCTGTCTGTCATAATGTGTTCTGCTAATAACACACCAATACCTGTCTGTCATAATGTGTGTTGCTAACAACACACCAATACCTGTCTGTCATAATGTGTGTTGCTAATAACACACCAATACCTGTCTGTCATAATGTGTGCTGCTAATAACACACCAATACCTGTCTGTCATAATGTGTGCTGCTAATAACACACCAATACCTGTCTGTCATAATGTGTGCTGCTAATAACACACCAATACCTGTCTGTCATAATGTGTGCTGCTAATAACACACCAATACCTGTCTGTCATAATGTGTGCTGCTAATAACACACCAATACCTGTCTGTCATAATGTGTGCTGCTAATAACACACCAATACCTGTCTGTCATAATGTGTTCTGCTAATAACACACCAATACCTGTCTGTCATAATGTGTGTTGCTAATAACACACCAATACCTGTCTGTCATAATGTGTGTTGCTAATAACACACCAATACCTGTCTGTCATATGTGTGTTGCTAATAATACCAATACCTGTCTGTCAATGTGTGCTGCTAATAACACACCAATACCTGTCTGTCATAATGTGTGTTGCTAATTATACCAATACCTGTCTGTCATAATGTGTGTTGCTAATAACACACCAATACCTGTCTGTCATAATGTGTGTTGCTAATAACACACCAATACCTGTCTGTCATAATGTGTGCTGCTAATAACACACCAATACCTGTCTGTCATAATGTGTGCTGCTAATAACACACCAATACCTGTCTGTCATAATGTGTGCTGCTAATAACACACCAATACCTGTCTGTCTTAATGTGTTTTGCTAATAACACACCAATACCTGTCTGTCATAATGTGTGTTGCTAATAACACACCAATACCTGTCTGTCATATGTGTGTTGCTAATAATACCAATACCTGTCTGTCAATGTGTGCTGCTAATAGCACACCAATACCTGTCTGTCATAATGTGTGTTGCTAATAATACCAATACCTGTCTGTCATAATGTGTGTTGCTAATAACACACCAATACCTGTCTGTCATAATGTGTGTTGCTAATAACACACCAATACCTGTCTGTCATAATGTGTTCTGCTAATAACACACCAATACCTGTCTGTCATAATGTGTGTTGCTAATAACACACCAATCAATACCTGTCTGTCATAATGTGTACTGCTAATAACACACCAATACCTGTCTGTCATAATGTGTGCTGCTAATAACACACCAATACCTGTCTGTCATAATGTGTGCTGCTAATAACACACCAATACCTGTCTGTCATAATGTGTGTTGCTAATAACACACCAATACCTGTCTGTCATAATGTGTGTTGCTAATAACACACCAATACCTGTCTGTCATAATGTGTGTTGCTAATAACACACCAATACCTGTCTGTCATAATGTGTGCTGCTAATAACACACCAATACCTGTCTGTCATAATGTGTGCTGCTAATAACACACCAATACCTGTCTGTCATAATGTGTGCTGCTAATAACACACCAATACCTATCTGTCATAATGTGTGCTGCTAATAACACACCAATACCTGTCTGTCATAATGTGTGCTGCTAATAACACACCAATACCTGTCTGTCATAATGTGTGTTGCTAATAACACACCAATACCTGTCTGTCATAATGTGTGTTGCTAATAACACACCAATACCTGTCTGTCATATGTGTGTTGCTAATAATACCAATACCTGTCTGTCAATGTGTGCTGCTAATAACACACCAATACCTGTCTGTCATAATGTGTCGCTAATAATACCAATACCTGTCTGTCATAATGTGTGTTGCTAATAACACACCAATACCTGTCTGTCATAATGTGTGTTGCGAATAACACACCAATACCTGTCTGTCATAATGTGTGCTGCTAATAACACACCAATACCTGTCTGTCATAATGTGTGCTGCTAATAACACACCAATACCTGTCTGTCATAATGTGTGCTGCTAATAACACACCAATACCTGTCTGTCATAATGTGTGTTGCTAATAACACACCAATACCTGTCTGTCATAATGTGTACTGCTAATAACACACCAATACCTGTCTGTCATAATGTGTGTTGCTAATAACACACCGATACCTGTCTGTCATAATGTGTGCTGCTAATAACACACCAATACCTGTCTGTCATAATGTGTATTGCTAATAACACACCAATACCTGTCTGTCATAATGTGTGTTGCTAATAATACCAATACCTGTCTGTCATAATGTGTGCTGCTAATAACACACCAATACCTGTCTGTCATAATGTGTATTGCTAATAACACACCAATACCTGTCTGTCATAATGTGTGTTGCTAATAACACACCAATACCTGTCTGTCATAATGTGTACTGCTAATAACACACCAATACCTGTCTGTCATAATGTGTTCTGCTAATAACACACCAAAACCTGTCTGTCATAATGTGTTGCTAATAACACACCAATACCTGTCTGTCATATGTGTGTTGCTAATAACACACCAATACCTGTCTGTCATAATGTGTGTTGCTAATAACACACCAATACCTGTCTGTCATAATGTGTGCTGCTAATAACACACCAATACCTGTCTGTCATAATGTGTGCTGCTAATAACACACCAATACCTGTCTGTCATAATGTGTGCTGCTAATAACACACCAATACATGTCTGTCATAATGTGTGTTGCTAATAATACCAATACCTGTCTGTCATAATGTGTGTTGCTAATAACACACCAATACCTGTCTGTCATATGTGTGTTGCTAATAATACCAATACCTGTCTGTCAATGTGTGCTGCTAATAACACACCAATACCTGTCTGTCATAATGTGTCGCTAATAATACCAATACCTGTCTGTCATAATGTGTGTTGCTAATAACACACCAATACCTGTCTGTCATAATGTGTGTTGCGAATAACACACCAATACCTGTCTGTCATAATGTGTGCTGCTAATAACACACCAATACCTGTCTGTCATAATGTGTGCTGCTAATAACACACCAATACCTGTCTGTCATAATGTGTGCTGCTAATAACACACCAATACCTGTCTGTCATAATGTGTGTTGCTAATAACACACCAATACCTGTCTGTCATAATGTGTGCTGCTAATAACACACCAATACCTGTCTGTCATAATGTGTCCTGCTAATAACACACCAATACCTGTCTGTCATAATGTGTTCTGCTAATAACACACCAATACCCGTCTGTCATAATGTGTGCTGCTAATAACACACCAATACCTGTCTGTCATAATGTGTACTGCTAATAACACACCAATACCTGTCTGTCATAATGTGTTCTGCTAATAACACACCAATACCTGTCTGTCATAATGTGTGCTGCTAATAACACACCAATACCTGTCTGTCATAATGTGTGCGTTGAGTCTTTTAGTACACGGATGTTATACATTGTTGTTCATATCATTCTATGAATGCTAAAATGCACAAAACTAGCTGTGTGATTTGTGGAACGCATCACAACTAGCGATGAATCTTATAGTGAATGTATGTGATGCAGTTATAGTGCCTATCGATGAAATACTGGACAGTCAATGATCAGAAACTATTTTGCTTGTTCATTTTCACTGCAGCCTGTTCTCACACAGAAACATACAAGTGTATAGGCATACACACACACAGAACCGCCCCTCCACTCTCACACACACACCCCCCCACACCACTCTCTCACACACACACACACACAGAACCCCCCCACTCCACACACACAGAACCCCCCCAATCCCCACACACACACACACACACACACACACACACACACACACACACACACACACACACCTGCTATCCTAGCTAATCGACAGAAGGAAAAGTACACAGCTCGAGGCGTCGAAATAAACAGGTAATTTCAGGCTATCCCTGGGAAGATGAAATCAGAGGGCAGTGGGACAAGTGTGCTTGTTTGAACAGCCACTGTGTAACCAGCGATCTGTCTGAGAGAACACCAGGCACCGTTTACTCCGCTGCATAGCATTATCGCTAACATTTACATTAACATACAGGAGGAGCTAGGTAAACAAACTAGGCAACACATTAAAAAGTGTGTGTGTCTGTGTGAGTGAGAGAGGGGGGAGGGTTCTGTGTGTGTGTCTGTGTGAGTAAGGGGGGGTTCTCTGTGTGTGAGAGAGGGGGAGGGTTCTGTGTGTGTGTGTGTGTCTGTGTGAGTGAGAGGGGGGGTTCTCTGTGTGTGAGAGAGGGGGGAGGGTTCTGTGTGTGTGTGTGTGTGTGAGTGAGGGGGGGAGGTTCTCTGTGTGTGAGAGAGGGGGAGGGCTCTGTGTGTGTGTGTCTGTGTGAGTGAGGGGGGGAGGTTCTCTGTGTGTGAGAGAGGGGGGAGGGTTCTGTGTGTGTGTCTGTGTGAGTGAGAAAGGGGGGTTCTGTGTGTGTGAGTGAGAGGGGGGATTCTGTGTGTGTGAGTGAGGGGGGGTTGTGTGTGAGTGAGGGGGGGGGGTTCTGTGTGTGTGAGTGAGAGGGGGGTTCTGTGTGTGAGTGAGGGGGGGTTCTGTGTGTGTGAGTGAGAGGGGGGTTCTGTGTGTGAGTGAGAGGGGGGTTCTGTGTGTGGAGTGAGGGGGGATTCTGTGTGTGAGTGAGGGGGGGTTCTGTGTGTGTGTCTGTGTGAGTGAGAGGGGGGGTGGAGAGACAGAAGATGACAGTTTTATAAAGACAGCTTTGATAGGCAATAGACTGAGGGAGAGAGAGAGAGAGAGAGAAGCAGGTTTGAGGAACAAAGGGAAAAAGAGAAGAGCAAGATGTAGAGACAGAGACAGAGACGGAGAGAGAGAGACGGAGAGAGAGAGAAGCGGGACTGAGGAACAAAGGGAAAAAGAGAAGAGCAAGACGGAGAGAGAGAGAGACGGAGAGAGAGAGACGGAGAGAGAGAGACGGAGAGAGAGAAGCGGGACTGAGGAACAAAGGGAAAAAGAGAAGAGCAAGACGGAGAGAGAGACGAGAGGGGCGGAGAGAGAGAGACGGAGAGAGAGAAGCGGGACTGAGGAACAAAGGGAAAAAGAGAAGAGCAAGACGGAGAGAGAGAGAGACGGAGAGAGAGAGAAGCCCTCTTGTGGCTAACACTTCACAGCCAATTGACCCATCTCTCTGGCATTAGCACTGGGAGAGAGAGAGAGATCCTCCACACACGCACGCACACTACATCCTTGGATGGGCACAGCTCCCTGTTTTTAATAGAGAGGGAACTTTCACACGTTCCCAGTATTCCAGAAAGCTATTTGACTGGAAGCATATGGTTCCATTTAAAAACGCTATGGCAATGTTCAACACACACACCCCACAGGCAGTAACCTCAGCTCACACTCATGACCTCTGACCTATGTCATGGCTCAAAGAGAGGGCAATGTTGCACCTGGTGAAAGGCTGGAGGTGTCCCCTCTTTAGGTATTTATCCCCCTATAAAGTTACAGCAGCAGCCTAGCGTACTGATGTGTCTTAGCTTATTTTTGTTGGTTGGGTCTAATTGTGTTGCTGCCCTGGGGCTCTGTATGTGTTTGTGAACAGAGTCCCAGGACCAGCTTGCTTAGGGGTTCATCTCTCTGTAGGTAATGGCTTTGTTATGGAAGGTTTGGGAATCGCTTCCATTTAGGTGGTTGTAGAATTTAACAGCTCTTTTCTGGATTTTGATAATTAGAGGGTATCTGCCTAATTCTGCTCTGCATGCATTATTTGGTGTTTCACATTATACACAGAGGATATTTTTGCAGAATTCTGCATGTAGAGTCTCAATTTGGATTTTGTCCCATTTAGTGATTTCTTGGTTGGGGAGCAGACCCCAGACCTCACAACCATAAAGGGCAATTCTCTCTCTCTCTCTCGCAGTGCATGCTGGGAGTTTTTTGGAGTTTGAGTGTTTGGTGTGGAGGTCTCTGTCCTAACTTGTTTTCTTGATTCTGTCCTTGGATTTTTCTTTTCTATGGTGGAGGGTTAATGCACTATTTGTTTTAGCGGTATCCACAGGTTTTTTTCTAAATTAGGGTGGAAGAGGAGAGAGTTTTAGTTTCCTGGGGTTTGGAAGGTGTGGTGTGCGCGATGGCTTCTCAGCCTAGCACGGAGGAGACGCTGTCGATACGGCATGGATTCAGGTGTGTTCCTGAGAATGGAGTTAAGGTGGAGGAGGTTCTGCTCGCGGTCGGTGAACAGGTAGGAGCTGAATTTATACATTCTGCTTCTAGAATGAACAAAGCTGTGGTTGTGTTCATGAAAAGAGCAAATTTGGTGGTAAGCTCATTGCTAGTGGAATATTTGTAAGGGGTGTGTTGGTGCCAATTTCGCCTCTTTCTACCACTTCGACCAGCGTGGTAGTCGCAAATTTGCCGTTTTGGTAAGTTTGCTAGCGGTTTTCGTGTACTGTCGGCAGGTTTTCAGGCAGATGCTATTAAGCATGTTTTTTTGTTCTGGAGGCAAGTGTTCATGTCTCTGAATAACAATGAGCAACAGCTAAATGTGCATTTTAAAGTGAGGCATTGGGGGGGGCCCTACGCAGGGTTTGCCAGCACGATAGTCTACGGTGTTTTGAGTGGGGATTTGGGGCATAAGAGCTTTGCGTGCCCACATAAAGGCCGTAGACAAGGTGAGGCTACAAGTGCCAGTGGGGGAAATCGAGGGCAACGCCTAGGGTGCAATGAGACGCCGGCAGCAGAGGCTGGGCCTAGTCATGCCGGTGATGGTGGTGATGATGAGTCTGAGCCTAGTCAGGCTAGAGATGGTGGGGTAGCTGAGGCCGGGCCTAGTCATGCTATGGATGGTGGTGTAGATGAGGCTGGGCCTAGTCAGGTTATTCTAGTGGATGAGGAGAGTATAGTGGGGAAGTGTAAGAGACTAGGGGTGAAGGAGGGTGTCAAGCAGAAAAGTAAAAAGTGGGAGAAGAAAGAAGTTTGGAGGGGAGAGGCTGATGTTGTCAAAGGCACCAAGGAACCTTTGCCTGGTGCTGGGGGGGACCCTGACCAGAGAGGAAGGGCAGGTGGTCAGGATGGGAGATGGAGATGAGGAGGAGGAGAGTGAGTCTGAGGAAGAGGATGATGAGGAGTCCTTTTTGTCAGACTCCTCCTCAATGGGTCCGGAGCTGACAGCCAGTCATGCAGATGGGTCAAAGTATATGGTGACGGAACTGACAAGGTTCCTGAATGAGAGGAAAAAAGTTCATCTTGAGGCTTTTTTTCTGATCTGAGAAAGTTTGTAAGATCAGTACAATATGCTATGAAAAATGAGGGGCATTGTGTCCTCTCACCCAGGAAACGGTTTAGGTTGAGGAAGTGGGTCACAACAGTGTGTAAGGGTCGATCTTCAGACACTGTTTAGATGTATAGTTTCTTTCTGGCACTGGGGCTTTCTAAGCTTTGGTATTGGTCTCTTTCTTTGCTGGCTTTTCTCCCACTTCTTACGGAGACTCTTTAGGTAGGCTTGCTTAATATAAATGGCACCAGAGATGCGGGAAAGAGGAGTGTGTTGGGTGAATATGTAAAACAAAAAAGTACAGGTGTTGTTTTTGCAGGAGACGCATAGTGATGTGGTGGATGAAGTTGATTGGGGGCTCCGGTGGAAAGGGGCAAGTGTGTTGAGCCATGGGATAAATTTTAGTGCAGGGGTGGCAGTCCTTTTTGTCCTGGGTCTGTCTGTAAAAATTTGCTCATCAAAGGAGGTGTGTAGGGGTAGGCTGCTTGTTGTAAAAGCAGAAATTAACAACATGGGTTTTGTCTTTATAAATGTGTATGCGCCTAACACAGGGAGAGAGAGGGGGGTTCTATTTGGGAATCTTAGACAGGAACTCTCCCAGGTAGCGCCTGGGGAGACGCTGGTGGTCAGCGGGGACTGGAACTGTACACTCGATTTTACGAAAGACAGAAATGGGGGAGAGCCTCATTCAGGGTCAGTGGGAGTGTTAAGGGACATCATTAAATCAGTTCGACCTAGTGGATGTTTGGAGAACTAAACATCTGTCACGTCCTGACCAGCAGATGGAGCTGTTGTAGTAGTTTTGGGGTCAGGACGTGGCAGTCTTGTGTGTGTGTGTGATTGTTCTTTGTTGGTCTTGTGACTCCTGATCAGGAACAGCTGGGGATCGTTGTTCCTGATTGGGAGTCATATATGTAGGAGTATGTTTGTCACTTGGTTTTGTGGGTAGTTGTTTTTGCAATGCGTGTTGTGTGCGCCTGCAAAACTGTTCCTGTCTTTGTGAGTACTGTTTATTGTTTTCCCTGTGGATGCTTTACTTGTGTTTGGAATTAAACTATGAGTATCCACATTCCCGCTGCGCCTTGGTCCAATATTGAAGACAAGTGTGACAACATCCTAACAAAAGACAGTATACATGGGTGAAGGTCTTTGGGGCTAGGGTGAGTGCAGCCCGACTTGATCGTTTTTACATGTCCAGGAATCAGAGCAATAGGCTCAGAGTAATAGGTTGGGTGATACCATTCTCCCGGTGGGTTTTTTCAGATCACCACATAACCATGGCTCGGCTGTCTATTTCATCAGGGCCTCGGCATGCATGCTATTGGAAGTTTAATGTAAAGCTCTTACAAGATGCTACTTTTTGCTCAGGTTTCCATACTATTTGGGAAAGGTGGAGGCAGCAAAGAGAGGAGCATGAGACTCTGAGTCAATGGTGGAATGTGGGGAAAATCCATATTCGGCTACAGCTCTCTCATCCTCAGACTAGGAGAGTATTGGGGGAACTTGAGCATAGTATTAGTGAGATGGCGGTAGAGATGGTGGGGCAAGGTAATGTAGGCCTCCAGGCTAATTTAGCTGAATTACATAGGGACCTGGGCAGTTTTTCCAGGTTAAAGCAAAGGGAGCATTTGTAAGAGCTAGGTTCTCCATGCTCAAGGAGCTGGACGCTCCCTGCTCAAGGAGCTGGACGCTCCCAGCTCCTTCTTCTTTGGTTTGGAAAGACAGAGCGAAGAAGCCAAGGGTATGCATCATATACGGCTGTCTGATGGGCGGGTGACCTCTGTGGTGGGGGAGATGCGGGAGTGGACTGTGGAGTTTTATACGGAGTTGGATAGGGCAGAACTGTGTGATCCTCTGTGTGCTCAGGTCTTGTTTGCAGAACTCCCTAAGCTCTCTCTGGCACAGAGGGATGAAGTTGACATTCCTCTATTGTCCTATGAACTGGCAGAGGCCAAAACCCAGATGTCCCCCAGCCGTGCACCAGGGGTCGATGGACTCCCAGTGGAGTTTTATAAAAAAATTGGCCGAATAATTGGACAGGACTTCTTTTGCGTGAATGCGTCGGGGTAGGAGAGTTGCCGATGAGCTGCCGTCGGGCGGCTCTGACTCTCCTGCCTAAAAAAGGGGACTTGTGTGAACTTAAGAACTAGAGGCCTGTGGCATTACTCTGTGCAGACTACAAGATATTTGCCAAGGTCCTCTTAACAGACTGAAGCCCCATCTGGACTCTACAGTACACAGGGAACAAACATATTGTGTACCGGGACGATCAATCACGGACAACTTGTTCTTAATCAGGGACATGTTGGACTTGTCGAGAGGTTCTAATGTGGACTTTGGACTGGTTTCTTTAGACCAAGAGAAGGCTTTTGATAGAGTGGACCATGAGTATCTGTTTAATGTGATGTTTGGGTTTGGGGAAAGGCTTTTGACCTGTGTGAAGATGTTGTATGCTGGGGCGTCATGTATGGTCAAGGTGGGAGGGGGGCTCATTAGGCCAGTCTGGGTGAGACGGGGCATTAGACAAGGATGCCCTCTATCGGGGCAGTTATATACACTAGCCATTGAGCCTTTTTTGGGCCTGCTATGCAGGAGACTGCAGGGAGTGTGCTGGATAGGCATGGGTGTGTTGACAGGCATAGCTGTGTCAGCATACGCAGATGACGTTTCTGTGATGGTCAGGATATGCAGGCACTAGAGACTAGTCTGAAGCTGAACGAGGGAGCTTCGTCAGCTAAGGTAAACTGGGGCAAGAGCAAAACTCTTATGTGGGGCATGGGGGGGATAGGGCCCCTCTGATTCCTGGGGGTTTGCAGTGGGGTTGTGAAGGGCTTAAAGTGTTGTGGGTGTACCTAGGCTCAGGGAGGTGGGTCAGGAAGAACTGGGAGGGGCTGTCACAGGCAGTGGTGCCAAGACTGGCCAGGTGGAGGTGGCTCCTGTCCCAAGTGTCATATAGAGGGAGGGTGCTGATAATCAACAACCTGGTGGCATCTTCCCTGTGGCATAAACTGGCTGTCCTCTTGCAACACAAGCTGGTGGACTTTTTCCTGGTCGGGCCATCACTGGCTGAGGGCAGCATTGTTGTACATGTCCATCCACGAATGAGGACAGGGCCTGGTGGAAATGGAGAGCAGGATGTCTGCTTTCCGACTAAAGGCGGTGCAGAGATTGCTGTACCATACTGATGTCGGCTGGAGGGAACCAGCATGGGCGCTGCTGAGGAGAGCTGGCGGACTAGGGTTGGACCGGCAGCTGTTCCTCATGAAGCTGGAGAGGCTGAGTACAGCAGGTCTCTCAGACTTTTACTCAGCAGTGCTGAGGGCCTGGCAGCTGCTAAGGCCCACACGAGAATGGGGTGTGGAGCCCGGGCTGTGGTAGGAGCCTATTTTCCACAACCCAGCCATCCCTTTGAGATCGGTTCAGTCAGCCACCCTGCAGAGGCAACTGATGGCAGGGGGTTTACTAAGGCTGGGTGACCTGAGACTGCTGGGAGAGGAGGGGTGGAAAACCCCGGAAGTCCTGGCACAACAAACAGGAATAACGTCTCTTAGCCTGCTGGAGAGATTCCTGGAGGAGGTCCTGGAGGCACTGTCTGAGCCGGTAAGGGGGGTGTTTGAGAGGCCAAAGGGGGAGGGGCCACCAATGTTTCCGCTACTGCAGGTGACGGCAGAGACTGGGGACTGGCAAGGGGGTCTGGAGGACTTGTTAGATTTTAGGGGTGGGAGGTAAAGCCCTCTACAATCTCTTGTCACGAACCGGCTCGAAGTTAGTAAACAAAAAGGGAGACAACATGGAGATAAGGAATAACAAAATATATTTATTAACTAAAGTAAACTATATACAATTAACAATGGTGTGTGCGTAGTCAGTAACCAGTAGTGTAAGTGAGTGGTTGCGTGCATAAATGTGATAATGAGGGGTGTTGAAAGGTGCCGACGCAAACAAAGAAAACAGCCACAAAAATTCCATAACCAAAATCTATCAGTGTGTCTGCATGGAGAGAGTATTTTCAATGAATGGGGAAGAGGTGTATTTATCCCGGGACACACCCCAACCCAGGTGTGTCCCATTTCGCTGACGACCCTCCGGGCTCCGCCCACCGACATCCTATTAAGTAAAACAAGAGCAAAGAGACAGAATACGGCAAACAGAGTGGGAGAGTCGTCACACACTGCATTAAGGTAAGGAACATTAGGAGCTTAACAGGAGTGAAGGCACATCAGTGGTAGGGAGTATGTGGGGAGGAGAGTATTGTGGGTTTTAGATGGAGGGGGCTCTACAAACCCCCAGTACCAAAGAGGTCAGGGGACCTCCAGTGGAGGGTTCTACGTGGAGCCCTGGTTCCAGGAGATATGGTGTGTCCGGGGGGGCTGTCTGTATAGCTGGGGAAGATGTTCCAGGGTATATGGTGTGTCGGGAAGGGGGGGGCTGTCTGTATAGCTGGGGAAGATGTTCCAGGAGATCTGGTGTGTCGGGGGGGGGGGGCTGTCTGTATAGCTGGGGAAGATGTTCCAGGAGATATGGTGTGTCGGGGGGGCTGTCTGTATAGCTGGGGAAGATGTTCCAGTTAATGAAATTAGAATGTTTCATCTCACTCACTCACGAGAGAGAGACAGAGAGAGAGAGAATGGGCTAACCTTTCCATCCCCTTGTGGGTTCCTGTCTGCAGCATAGAGGGACATGGTTATACACGTGTGTATGTGGCGTCTGTGTGTGTTGCTGAGGTGTATAAGGAGCTTGTCTGGTAGAACAGGGCTTCTCAACCTCGGTCCTGACCCCTCCCCCTGGGTGCACGTTTTGCTTTTTTGCCATAGTACCACACAGCTGATTCAAATAACCAAATCATCATCAAGTTTTTATTATTTAAATCAGCTGTCTAGTGCTATAGCAAAAAACGAAATGTGCACCCAGGAAGAGGAACCAGGACTGAGGTTGAGAACCCCTGTGCACCCAGGAAGAGGAACCAGGACTGAGGTTGAGAACCCCTGTGCACCCAGGAAGAGGAACCAGGACTGAGGTTGAGAACACCTGTGCACCCAGGAAGAGGAACCAGGACTGAGGTTGAGAACCCCTGTGCACCCAGGAAGAGGAACCAGGACTGAGTGTGAGAACACCTGTGCACCCAGGAAGAGGAACCAGGACTGAGTGTGAGAACACCTGTGCACCCAGGAAGAGGAACCAGGACTGAGGTTGAGAACCCCTGTGCACCCAGGAAGAGGAACCAGGACTGAGGTTGAGAACCCATGTGCACCCAGGAAGAGGAACCAGGACTGAGTGTGAGAACACCTGTGCACCCAGGAAGAGGAACCAGGACTGAGGTTGAGAACCCCTGCGGTAGAAGAGGGGGTTGTTTTCCCACAAGAGACACTTCACATGAATGAGGTTCCACTGATTTTCTGCCGGCAGAACCATGTCCAATGCATGCAGAGATGGGTAAATTCAATGGTTACGGCTCACTGACTCATAAACACACAGGTATACACAGACACCTGCATATTCACACAGAATGTATAGGTATACATTACAAACAATAACTCAAATGAAACAAGCATTTAAACTGACACACAACTCTCTCCTGTTTATGCCACATAAGCATAGCATAAACAGCTCTGTGTGTGCATGAATTTGTGTACGGTGTTTATGTGGGTACGTGTGTGTGGGTACGTGTGTGTGTGTGTGTGTGTGTGTTCAGTGTACCCAGTAGTAAACAGTGGGCTCTGCCTGCTTTACAACCATTCCATAACCTCCCATACCCTCCAATAAACTCCCACTAAAGAACTGACACAGCTTCTAGCCTGTTAACCATCTCTCTCTTTCTACCTCCATGCTTCAGTCTCCCTTTCTGTCCTCTTACCTTTCTGTCTTATTCTATGTCTGGAATGCTTCTTCTTTCTCTCTCTCCCTCCCTCCTCTATACCTCCCTCTATACCTACCAACCTCCCTCCCTCCTCTATACCTACCAACCTCCCTCCCTCCTCTATACCTACCTACCTCCCTCCCTCCTCTATACCTACCTACCTCCCTCCCTCCTCTATACCTACCTACCTCCCTCCCTCCTCTATACCTCCCTCCCTCCTATACCTCCCTCCTCTATACCTCCCTCCTCTATACCTACCAACCTCCCTCCCTCCTCTATACCTACCACCTCCCTCCCTCCTCTATACCTCCCTCCTCTATACCTCCCTCCTCTATACCTACCAACCTCCCTCCCTCCTCTATACCTACCAACCTCCCTCCCTCCTCTATACCTACCTACCTCTCTCCCTCCTCTATACCTACCTCCCTCCTCTATACCTCCCTCCTCTATACCTACCTACCTCCCTCCCTCCTCTATACCTCCCTCCTCTATACCTACCAACCTCCCTACCTCCTCTATACCTCCCTCCTCTATACCTACCAACCTCCCTCCCTCCTCTATACCTACCAACCTCCCTCCCTCCTCTATACCTACCAACCTCCCTCCCTCCTCTATACCTACCTCCCTCCTCTATACCTCCCTCCTCTATACCTACCAACCTCCCTCCCTCCTCTATACCTACCTACCTACCTCCCTCCCTCTATACCTACCTCCCTCCCTCCTCATACCTACCTCCCTCCTCCTCATACCTACCTACCTCCCTCCCTCCTCTATACCTACCTACCTCCCTCCCTCCTCTATACCTACCTACCTCCCTCCCTCCTCTATACCTACCTACCTCCCTCCCTCCTCTATACCTACCTACCTACCTCCCTCCATACCTCCCTCTATACCTACCAACCTCCCTCCCTCCTCTATACCTACCTCCCTCCCTCCCTCCTATACCTACCAATCTCCCTACCTCCCTCCCTCTATACCTACCTCCCTCCTCTATACCTACCAACCTCCCTCCCTCCTCTATACCTACCTACCTCCCTCCCTCCTCTATACCTACCTACCTCCCTCCCTCTATACCTACCTACCTCCCTCCCTCTATACCTACCTACCTCCTCTATACCTCCCTCCCTCCTCTATACCTCCCTCCCTCCTCTATACCTCCCTCCCTCCTCTATACCTCCCTCCCTCCTCTATACCTCCCTCCCTCCTCTATACCTCCCTCCTCTATACCTCCCTCCTCTATACCTCCCTCCTCTATACCTACCTCCTCTATACCTACCTCCCTCCCTCCTCTATACCTACCTCCCTCCCTCCTCTATACCTACCTCCCTCCCTCCTCTATACCTACCTCCCTCCCTCCTCTATACCTACCTCCCTCCCTCCTCTATACCCACCTCCCTCCCTCCTCTATACCCACCCACCTCCCTCCCTCCTCTATACCTACCCACCTCCCTCCCTCCTCTATACCCACCCACCTCCCTCCCTCCTCTATACCTACCTACCTCCCTCCTCTATACCTACCTCCCTCCCTCCTCTATACCTACCTCCCTCCCTCCTCTATACCCACCCACCTCCCTCCCTCCTCTATAGCCACCCACCTCCCTCCCTCCTCTATAGCCACCCACCTCCCTCCCTCCTCTATAGCCACCCACCTCCCTCCCTCCTCTATAGCCACCCACCTCCCTCCCTCCTCTATAGCCACCCACCTCCCTCCCTCCTCTATAGCCACCCACCTCCCTCCCTCCTCTATAGCCACCCACCTCCCTCCCTCCTCTATAGCCACCCACCTCCCTCCCTCCTCTATAGCCACCCACCTCCCTCCCTCCTCTATAGCCACCCACCTCCCTCCCTCCTCTATAGCCACCCACCTCCCTCCCTCCTCTATACCTACCTCCCTCCCTCCTCTATACCTCCCTCCTCTATACCTACCTACCTCCTCTATACCTCCCTCCTCTATACCTACCAACCTCCCTCCCTCCTCTATACCTACCTACCTCCCTCCCTCCTCTATACCTACCTACCTCCCTCCCTCCTCTATACCTACCTACCTCCCTCCCTCCTCTATACCTACCTACCTCCCTCCCTCCTCTATACCTACCTACCTCCCTCCCTCTATACCTCCCTCCCTCCTCTATACCTCCCTCCCTCCTCTATACCTACCTACCTCCCTCCCTCCTCTATACCTACCTCCCTCCCTCCTCTATACCTACCTCCCTCCCTCCTCTATACCTACCTCCCTCCCTCCTCTATACCTACCTCCCTCCCTCCTCTATACCTCCCTCCTCTATACCTACCTCCCTCCCTCCTCTATACCTCCCTCCCTCCTCTATACCTACCCACCTCCCTCCCTCCTCTATACCTACCTACCTCCCTCCCTCCTCTATACCTACCCACCTCCCTCCCCTATCCCTCCCTCCTCTATACCTACCTCCTCTATACCTCCCTCCTCTATACCTACCTCCTCTCCTCCCTCCTCTATACCTACCTACCTCCCTCCCTCCCTCCTCTATACCTCCCTCCCTCCCTCCCTCCTCTATACCTACCTACCTCCCTCCCTCCTCTATACCTACCTCCCTCCCTCCCTCCTCTATACCTACCTACCTCCCTCCCTCCTCTATACCTACCTACCTCCCTCCCTCCTCTATACCTACCTCCCTCCCTCCCTCCTCTATACCTACCTCCCTCCCTCCCTCCCCCTCCCTCCTCTATACCTACCTCCCTCCCTCCCTCCTCTATACCTACCTCCCTCCCTCTTCTATACCTACCTACCTACCTACCTACCTCTCCTCTCTCTCCCCCGGTCTTTCTCCATAGTAAAACCAAACAGCTTCATGTTACTCCTGCATGATCTTTTTATTGGTTTTATTTAACTAGGCAAGTCAGTTATTGCATCCTCCAATAAAACTGTAGTAAACACCAGCATGACAATCCACCCCCCCCCCCCCCCCCCAACACGAGTAATGGAGTGTGTGGCCACTGTAACATAATTCAGGTGGGGTAATGTGTAGAGAATGGCCCAGCGCTGTAAGTCTTGATGATGAGTGTGTTGTTTAGTGGATACTATATCTTGGTGACTAGTGTAATATATACAGGGTGTTTAGTGGATACTATATCTTGGTGACTCGTGTAATATATACAGGGTGTTGTTTAGTGGATACTATATCTTGGTGACTCGTGTAATATATACAGGGTGTTGTTTAGTGGATACTATATCTTGGTGACTCGTGTAATATATAAAGGGTGTTTAGTGGATACTATATCTTGGTGACTCGTGTAATATATACAGGGTGTTGTTTAGTGGATACTATATCTTGGTGACTCGTGTAATATATACAGGGTGTTGTTTAGTGGATACTATATCTTGGTGACTCGTGAATATATACAGGGTGTTTAGTGGATACTATATCTTGGTGACTAGTGTAATATATACAGGGTGTTGTTTAGTGGATACTATATCTTGGTGACTCGACCGGTGTGAGGATACTATACAGGGTGTCGTGTTTAGTGGATACTATATCTTGGTGACTAGTGTAATATATACAGGGTGTTGTTTAGTGGATACTATATCTTGGTGACTAGTGTAATATATACAGGGTACTGTTTCGTGAATACTATATCTTGGTGACTCGTGTAATATATACAGGGTGTTGTTTAGTGAATACTATATCTTGGTGACTCGTGTAATATATACAGGGTGTTTAGTGGATACTATATCTTGGTGACTCGTGTAATATATACAGGGTGTTGTTTAGTGGATACTATATCTTGGTGACTAGTGTAATATATACAGGGTGTTGTAGTGGATACTATATCTTGGTGACTAGTGTAATATATACAGGGTGTTGTTTCGTGAATACTATATCTTGGTGACTAGTGTAATATATACAGGGTGTTATTTAGTGAATACTATATCTTGGTGACTCGTAATATATACAGGGTGTTTAGTGGATACTATATCTTGGTGACTAGTGTAATATATATACAGGGTACTGTTTCTGGCGCAGGCAGTGTATTGCCAAGATAAATCGTAGCCACACACACAACAATATTGTGTAAATAATCTGTGACTCACATACAGTTGAAGTCGGAAGTTTACATACACCTTAGCAAAATACATTTAAACTCAGTTTTTCACAATTACTGACATTTAATCCTAGTAAGAATTCCCTGTCTTAGGTCAGTTAGGATCACCACTTTATTTTAAGAATGTGAAATTGTGAAATGTAAGAATAATAGAGAGATGATTTATTTCAGCTTTTTCTTTCATCACATTCCCAGTGGGTCAGAAGTTTACATACACTCAATTAGTATTTGGTAGCATTGCCTTTAATTGTTTAACATGGGTCAAACGTTTCGGGTAGCCTTCCACAAGCTTCCCACAATAAGTTGGGTGAATTTTAGCCCATTCCTCCTGACAGAGCTGGTGTAACGGAGTCAGGTTTGCAGGCCTCGTTGCTCGCACACACTTTTTCAGTTCTGCCCACACATTTTCTATGGGATTGAGGTCAGGGCTTTGTGATGCCACTCCAATACCTTGTCTTTGTTGTCCTTAAGCCATTTTGACACAACTTTGGAAGTATGCTTTGGTCATTGTCCATTTGGAAGACCCATTTGCGACCAAGCTTTAACTTCCTGACTGATGTCTTGAGATGTTGCTTCAACATATCCACATACATTTCCTTCCTCATGAAGCTATCTATTTTGTGATGTGCACCAGTCCCTTCTGCAAGAAAGCTCGGTTGGGATGGTGTTCTTCAGCTTGCAAGTCTCCCCCTTTTTCCTCCAAACATACGATGGTCATTATGGCCAAACAGTTCTATTTTTGTTTCATCAGACCAGAGGACATTTCTCCAAAAAGTACGATCTTTGTCCCCATGTGCAGTTGCAAACCGTAGTCTGGCTTTTTTATGGTGGTTTTGGAACAGCGGCTTCTTCCTTGCTGAGCAGCCTTTCAAGTTATGTCGATATAGGACTCGTTTCACTGTGGATATAGATACTTTTGTACCTGTTTCCTCCAGCATCTTCACAAGGTCATTTGCTGTTGTTCTGGGATTGATTTGCACTTTTCACACCAAAGTACGTTCATCTCTAGGAGACAGAACGCGTCTCCTTCCTGAGTGGTATGATGGCTGCGTGGTCCCATGG
This sequence comes from Salmo salar, assembly GCF_965601325.2. NCBI lineage: Eukaryota > Metazoa > Chordata > Actinopteri > Salmoniformes > Salmonidae > Salmo > Salmo salar. The sequence continues at coordinate 64,105,259 of NC_138307.1, read as the reverse complement.
TGTTTATACTTGCGTACTATTGTTTGTACAGACGAACATGGTACCTTCAGGCGTTTGGAAATTGCTCCCAAGGATGAACCAGACTTGTGGAGGTCTACGATTTCTGAGGTCTTGGGAAAATCAAAAGAAATCAGCCATGATGTCAAGCAAAGAGGCACTGAGTTTGAAGGTAGGCCTTGAAATACATCCACAGGTACACCTCCAATAGGCTAACTGACATAATTTGAGACAATCAGAAGCTTCTAAAGCCATGACATCATTTTCTGGAATTTTCCAAGCTGTTTAAAGGCACAGTCAACTTAGTGTATGTAAACTTCTGACCCACTGGAATTGTGATGCAGTGAATTATAAGTGAAATAATCTGTCTGTAAACAATTGTTGTAAAAATTACTTGTGTGATGCACAAAGTAGATGTCCTAAGTCACTTACCAAAACTATAGTTTGTTAATAAGAAATTTGTGGAGTGGTTGAAAAACGAGTTTTAACGACTCCAACCTAAGTGTATGTAAACTTCCGACTTCAACTGTGGCCAAAGACAAATACAGACACTTACTCTGTGTGAAAACATAACACACACACACACACACACACAATATGTCTGCTCCAAGACATAGGCCTATTACAGCATCACTCTACGATTAACTACTTGTCCTGGCTCATCGTCATGCATCGCTCTGTGAGCGTCTAGATTGCCTAGCATCTTGTTTTCTCCTTCGCAAAAACAAAACACCCATTAGTCGTGACATCATCAATATGCTGCTGTGAAGCAAGCTTGTTTTTGGATAACATGGTACAGTGTAGAACAGAATGTAGTACAGAATAGTGTAGAACAGAATAATATAGAACAGAACAGTGTGTAGTACAGAATTAGAGGTCGACCGATTAATCGGTAATTGTCATTTTTGGATGCCAATTATGGCCGATTATATTGCATTCCACGAGGAAACTGCGTGGCAGGCTGACCACCTGTTACGCGAGGGCAGCAAGAAGCCAAGGTAAGTTGCTAGCTAGCATTAAACTTAGCTATCATTAAACTTATCTTATAAAAAACGATCAATCTTCACGTAATCACTAGTTAACTACACATGGTTGATGATATTACTAGGTTAACTAGCTTGACCTGCGTTGCAAATAATCAATGCGGTGCCTGTTAATTTATCATTGAATCACAGCCTACTTTGCCAAACGTGGGATGATTTAACAAAAGCGCATTCGCGAAAAAAGTACAAACGTGCCACAAATGTACCAAACCATAAACTTCAATGCCTTTCTTAAAATCAATAGAAGCATATTTTTTAAACCTGCATATTTAGTTAAAAGAAATTCATGTTAGCAGGCAATATTAACTAGGGAAATTGTGTCACTTCTCTTGCGTTCATTGCACGCAGAGTCAGGGTATATGCAACAGTTTGGGCCGCCTGGCTCATTGCAAACTAATTTGCTAGAATTTTACATAATTATGACATAACATTGAAGGTTGTGCAATGTAACAGCAATATTTAGACTTAGGGTTGCCGCCCGTTCGATAAAATACGGAACGGTTCCGTATTTCACTGAAAGAATAAATGTTTGGTTTTCGAAATGATAGCTTCCGGATTTGACCATATTAATGACCAACGGCTCGTATTTGTGTGTTTATTATATTATAATTAAGTCTATGATTTGATAGAGCAGTCTGACTGAGCGGTGGTAGTCGGCAGCAGGCTCGTAAGCATTCATTCAAACTTTACTGCGTGTGCCAGCAGCTCTTAGCAATGCTTGCTTCACAGTGCTGTTTATTAATTCAAGCCTATCAACTCCTGAGATTAGGCTGGCAATACTAAAGTGCCTATTAGAACATCCAATAGTCAAAGGTATATGAAATAAAAATGGTATAGAGAGAAATAGTCAATGCATCATAATTCCTATAATAACTACAACCTAAAACTACTTAACTGGGAATATTGAACCACCAGCTTTCATATGTTCTCATGTTCTGAGCAAGGAACTTAAACGTTAGCTTTTTTACATGGCACATATTTCTTCTTCTCCAACACTTTCTTCTCCAACACGCATTATTTAAACCAAATTGAGCATGTTCCATGTTATATAAAAATAATTTGTAAAAAAAATTGGCCGATTAATCGGGTATCGGCGGGGTTTTAGGTCCTCCAATAATCGGTAATGAAAAATCAGAATCGGTCGACCTCTATATAGAATAGTGTAGAACAGAACAGTGTGTGGTATAGTGTAGTACAGAAGTGTGTGTAGTACAGAAGTGTGTGTAGTACAGAAGTGTGTGTAGTACAGAATAGTGTGTAGAACAGAATAGTGCAGAACAGTGTGTAGTATAGTGTAGAACAGAATAGTGTGTAGTAAAGAACAGTATAGTGTGTAGTACAGAATAGTGTAGAAGAGTAGTATAAAACAGAAGTGTGTAGTACATAAGTGTAGTACAGAATAGTGTGTCGAACAGAATAGCGTGTAATACAAAAGTGTGTAGTACAGAATAGTGTGTAGTACAGAATAGTGCAGAACAGTGTGTGGTACAGTACAGTGTAAAACAGAACAGTGTGTAGTTCAGAATAGTGTAGTACAGAAGTGTAGAACAGTAGTGTGTAGTACAGAACAGTGTGTCGTACAGAATAGTGTAGAACAGAAGAGTGTGTCAAACAGAAGTGTGTAGTAAAGAATAGTGTGTAGTACAGAATAGTGTAGAGTACAGAATAGGGTGTAAAAATTAGTGTGTAGTAAAGATTAGTGTGTAGTGCAGATCAGACCAGTGTAGTATAGTGTAGAACAGAACAGTGTGTAGTTGTGTGTAGTTTCCTAGCCACCGTGCTTCTTTCACATGCATTGCTTGCTGTTTGGGGTTTTAGGCTGGGTTTCTGTACAGCACTTTGAGATATCAGCTGATGTACGAAGGGCTATATAAATACATTTGATTTGATTTACAGAAGTGTAGAACAGAAGTGTGTAATATAGTATAGAAAATAAGTGTCGAACAGAACAGTGTGTAGTACAGAAGTGTGTAGTAAAGAATAGTGTGTAGTAAAGAAGTGTGGAACAGTACAGTGTAGTACAGAAGTGTGTTGTACAGAATAGTGTAGAACAGTGTGTAGTAAAGAAGTTTAGAACAGAACAGTGTGTATTACAGAATAGTGTAGAACAGAAGTGTGTGTATAGAACAGAATAGTGTGTAGTACAGAACATGTGTAGTACAGAATAGCGTGTAGTACAGAATAGTGTGTAGTACAGAATAGTTTGTAATAAAGTATAGTGTCGAACAGAACAGTGTGTAGCAGAGGTGTGGACTCGAGTCACGTGACTTGGACTCGAGTCAGAAATATGATGACTTGCAACTCGATTTTGACACCAATGACTCGGGACTTGACTTGGACTTGAGCCTTATGACTCGACCTGACTTGATACCCTCCCCTAGCCCAAATATTAAAATGACGCTATTAAAAAAAGTGTGCAGTGCATCAACTCTTAATTTAACGGATTACAGTTTGAATCGCACAGCAGCCAATCAAATTGTGCCAGCTAAGAAAAAGTTGTGCGTGGCAGTGCAGAGGAACGTCGGCGGGTGAATTCAGATGGAGCCCTTGGAAAGATGATTCCCAAAATGATTATTTTCGGATATAAAGACGACACTGTATCAACAAATGGTTTGCAACTTGCAAAACATGCAGGAAGAAAATTACAGATGGAGGCGCAACAATTTCCAACTTTTTTTTACATTTGAAGCTGCACAAAGAACAGTAAGTCATGGCTAATATAGCCGACAGCTATATATTTCATTACTTTAATAGTGTATCATGTAGGCTAACGTAACGTTAAATCAATGAGCCTCCACACAGTCAGTCAGTGCGGGAACGTGATCATAGCACCCAGGATTGAGCTATAACTGGCTAGGCAGTTGGTAGCCTAAATCCTGCCTGATGTTACTGCTGTTCCTAGAACCACTGACATACGTTAGCCTACTGTAACCACACAGAGAGAGAGTGTGTGTAAGATTGGGCGATTGTGTACAAGTCTACATTGCCCCATAGCGATCCTCGATAGTCGATCACTATGGGGGGGGGGGGGGGGTCTTTCTCATGGCTACCCATGTATTTCCACGGAAATATAACATTTATTTGGAAAGTAATATATATATTTTTTTCTAAAGCGTTCATGATTTGCGTAAATGTAATATACTAAGTATTACTCTTGTTAAAAATATGAAATGGTATTACATTTGGTAAAGATAAGCATTTCTCTACGGCTGGCCATGCTTTCCTCCTGGCTACCCCAACCCCGACCAACAGCTCGCACCCCCCGCAGCTACTTGCCCAAGCTTCCCCAGCTTCTCCTTCACCCAAATCCAGATAGCAGATGTTCTGAAAGAACTGCAAAACCTGGACCCGTACAAATCAGCTGGGCTAGACAATCTGGACCCTCTCTTTCTAAAATTATCCGCCGCCATTGTTGCAACCCCTATTACCAGTCTGTTCAACCTCTCTTTTGAATAGTCCGAGATCCCTAAAGATTGGAAAGCTGCCGCGGTCATCCCCCTCTTCAAAGGGGGAGACACTGTAGACCCAAACTGTTACAGACCTATATCCATCCTGCCCTGCCTTTCTAAAGTCTTCGAAAGTTGGACGGTTCCAACTTAGATTATGTGGACAACTACAAATACCTAGGTGTCTGGTTAGACTGTAAACTCTCCTTCCAGACTCATATTAAGCATCTCCAATCCAAAATTAAATCTAGAATCGGCTTACTATTTCGCAACAAAGCTTCCTTCACTCATGCCGCCAAACATACCCTCGTAAAACTGACTATCCTACCGATCCTCGACGATGTCATTTACAAAATAGCTTCCAATACTCTACTCAGCAAACTGGATGCAGTCTATCACAGTGCCATCCGTTTTGTCACCAAAGCCCCTTATTCCACCCACCACGGCGACCTGTATGCTCTAGTCGGCTGGCCCTCGCTACATATTCGTCGCCAAACCCACTGGCTCTAGGTCATCTATAAGTCTATGCTAGGTAAAGCTCCGCCTTATCTCAGCTCACTGGTCACGATAACAACACCCACCCGTAGCACGCGCTCCAGCAGGTATATCTCACTGGTCATCCCCAAAGCCAACACCTGCTTTGGCCGCCTTTCCTTCCAGTTCTCTGTTGCCAATGACTGGAACGAATTGCAAAAATCGCTGAAGCAGGAGACTTATATTTCCCTCACTAACTTTAAACATCAGCTATCTGAGCAGCTAACCGATCGCTACAGCAGTACATAGTCCATCTGTAAATAGCCCACCCAATCTACCTACCTCATCCCCATATTGTTTTTATTTACTTTTCTGCTCTTTTGCACACCAGTATTTCTACTTGCACATTACCTTCTGCTCATCTATCACTCCAGTGTTAATTTGCTAAATTGCAATTACTTCTCTACTATGGCCAATTTATTGCCTTACCTCCTCACGCCATTTGTACGCACTGTATATAGACTTTCTTTTGATCTATTGTATTATTAACTGTTTGTTTATTCCATGTGTAACTCTGTTGTTTTTGTCGCAGTTGTAAATGAGAACTTGTTCTCAACTAGCCTACCTGATTAAATAAAGGTGTGTGTGTGTGTGTGTGTGTGTATATGTATGTGTGTATATATATAAATAAAATAGCACATTATGACTTGTTCAGGACTTGAAACTCAAAGTTTAGGATTTGAGACTTGACTCGGGTTTGCCTATCTTGACTTGGGACTTGACTGTTAAGACTTGAGACTTACTTGTGACTTGTAAAACCATGACTTGGTCCCACCTCTGGTGTGTAGTACAGTATAGTGTATAACAGAATAGGGTGTAGTACAGTATAGCGTAGAACCGAACAGTGTGTAGTACAGAATAGTGTAGAACCGAACAGTGTGTAGTATAGTGTATAACAGAATAGGGTGTAGTATAGTATATAGTGTACAGAATAGTGTAGTACATAGTGTGTAGAACAGAACAGTGTAGAACAGAATAGTGTGTAGTACAGAATAGTGTGTAGTACAGAATAGTGTGTAGTACAGAACAGTGTAGAACAGAATAGTGTGTAGTACAGAACAGTGTAGAACAGAATAGTGTGTAGTACAGAACAGTATAGTGTGTAGTACATAGTGTATTAAACAGTGTGTAGTATGGAATAGTGTGTAGTACAGAATAGTGTGAAGAACAGAATAGTGTGTAGTACAGAACAGTGTAGAACAGAATAGTGTGTAGTACATAGTGTGTAGTACAGAATAGTGTGTAGTACAGAACAGTGTGTTGTCACCTGCTGGTTGACGCGGCAGTGTGAGGGCCCGTGGTGGACGAGGATACGGACGATGTCGACGTCCCCACGCCAGGCGGCCAGGTGCAAGGGGAAGCAGCCCTTACTGTCTGCCACATTGGTGGAGGCTTCAAACTGGAGCAACTTCAACACCACATCCCTGAGGAAGGGAAGGAGGGGGGAGGAGGAGGGAGAAGGATGGGGGAGAATGGCGGAAGGGGATAGAGAGAGAGGAGAGCAGTAAGGGGAGTGAGAGAGAGCGAGGGAAATAGAGGGAAGAGATGGAATAGAGAGAGAAGGGGAAAGATGGGGCGAGAAAGGCAAGAAAGTGTAGGGAGAGCGAGAGAAAGAAGAGGAGAAACAGAGCGAGAAAGAAAGAAAATGGAAACAGAGCGAGAAGGGGGAGAGAGAAAGAAAAGCATAAGTACTTTACTTGGCCTGAATCATAATTCCATCTGCATAACCAAGGCTGCCTTGAATGTTTATATGTGTGTGGATTCAAATCATTAATAGCATTAGCTGGACTGAAATTAACTCTTCACATTGAAAGAATTCAGTTTGTTGCTTCACCTTTTAGAACGCCACGTTCACATTGTGTGTGTCCCAAATGCCCCCCTATTCCCTATATAGTGCAGTATATAGGGAATAGGGTGCCATTTAGGATGCATACATTGTCAAAACTCAACGGTCTAAAAGTGTACAGTTAAATGGTTAGTTCCCTCCTTGTTCCCCCCTCATCTAAAGTTCTAAATCACTTCTCTAAGTGTGTGTTGGTGACCTTGTTTTTCTCTTGGAGCCTGTACTTTTCACTCTCTCCCTCCCTTTATCTCTGTCTCCTTCTCTCTCCCCCCCCAACTCTCCCTCTCTCTCCTCTACTGCAGCTGTTCTAAACAAGGAAATACACATTATGGCCTCCAAAGCACAGCGTAAATCCGACAGTTTGGCTGAGCAGGGCTAGCTGTCAGACTCATCTTAATCCAACAGTGGGAAAAAGGGATGTGTGTGTGTGTGTGTGTGAGAGAATGTGGAAAGGGGCTGGTGTGTATATGTGTGTAAGAGCTTTTTCAAACGTATGGGAGATTCACAATATATATATTGTTTCTGTTTTTACTAAATCAGCTTTGTTGTACAACTAAAGGTCAATACACTGCATTTCAAACAGTCAGCAATGATCTAATGAATTCAGGACTTGACTAGACTAAATATAAACTTTCTACAACCGTAAGAGCCACTAATAATGTCATTATTTTAATAAAATAGTTTAACGTGCTTTTTTGCATTAAACACTGATCTGGCTTTCAAGTGTTGGTGTGTATGTATAAATGGGAAGGTTAACAGTCACAGCAGAAGAGAAGGAGACGAGACCAAGAAGACTACATGACAACTAGCAGATAAAATAATTACTTGATTCTTGTGATAGACATTTGGAATATCGCAGAAAAACATATAAAATTAATTAGATTCATTTAAATGTATCGCCCACCCCTAGTGTGTGTGTGTGTCTGGAAAAGGCAATCGCATTGCTTTACACTCACAAGCATGCAAGCACACGGACAAACACTTCCTCACCCCCACCAGCCACCTCTCCACATTCACACACACTCTTACCTGTGTCCGTTCAGTGATGCGTGGTGGAGGGGTGTGTAGCCTGAACTGTCTGCACAGTTTACATTCAAGCCTCTCCACATGCTGTGGACACAAGACAGACAGACAGACTTTAAGCCAACACGCACCAAGACACAGTCCTTAGAATTGTATGCTTTCAAATTGAACTTGATCATTTTTTTTGTAATTGAAAATCACACAACAGGCGTCCCTATGTGTTGAGCACATGATCATCACAGACACTTAAGTACACAATATAGAAACCCTTTTCTTTTAGCCTGATCACAGATCTGTTTGTGCCTGAGCCACATCACAATGACCATCGGAGTCAGAAAGACAGTGCAAACAGATCTGGGACCAGTCTACCATTCTTCTATGGGATGTGGGACCTCCACAGAGCTGATGAGCATGTAATGGACTCGTTTTGCCATGACCATCGAAGTCTCTCGCTCTCAAGTCAACTTCAATTTAAGGTCTTTATTGGCATGGGAAACATATGTTTACATTGCCAAAGCAAGTGAAATAGATAATAAACAAAAGTGAATTAAACAATAAAAAATGTACAGTAAACATTACTCACAAAAGTTGCAAAATAATAAGACATTTCAAAAGTCAATGTATATACAGTTGAAGTCGGAAGTTAACATACACTTAGGTTGGAGTCATTAACTTGTTTTTCAACCACTCCACAAATTACTTGTTAACAAACTATAGTTTTGGCAAGTCGGTTAGGACATCTACTTTGTGACACAAGTCATTTTTCCAACAATTGTTTACAGACAGATTATTTAACTTTTAATTCACTGTATCACAATTCCAGTGGGTCAGAAATGTACACACACTAAGTTGACTGTGCCTTAAAACAGCTTGGAAAATTCCAGAAAATGATGTCATGGCTTTAGAAGCTTCTGATAGGCTAATTGAGATCATTTAAGTCAATTTTGAGGTGTACCTGTGGATGTATTTCCAGGCCTACCTTCAAACTCAGTGCCTCTTTGCTTGACATCATGGGAAAATCTAAAGAAATCAGCCATAAATTGTAGACCTCCACAAGTCTGGTTCATCCTTGGGAGAAATTTCCAAACGCCTGAAGGTACCACGTTCATCTGTACAAACAATAGTACGCAAGTATAAACACCATGGGACCACACAGCCGTCATACTGCTCAGGAAGGAGACACGTTCTGTCTCCTAGAGATGAACGTACTTTGGTGCGAAAAGTGCAAATCAATCCCAGAACAACAGCAAAGGACCTTGTGAAGATGCTGGAGGAAACAGGTACAAAAGTATCTGTATCCACAGTAGAACGAGTCCTATATCGACATAACCTGAAAGGCCGCTCAGCAAGGAAGAAGCTACTGCTCCAAAACCGCCATAAAAAAGCCAGACTACGGTTTGCAACTGCACATGGGAACAAAGATCATACTTTTTGGAGAAATGTCCTCTGGTCTGATGAAAGAAAAACATAACTGTTTGCCATAATGACCATTTTATACAGATAACGAGCTGAGATTAGGAGCACACTCTTAAAGGGAGTGCTCCTAACCGCAGCTTGTTACCTGTATAAAAGACACCTGTCCACAGAAGCAATCAATCAATCAGATTCCAAACTCTCCACCATGGCCAAGACCAAAGAGCTCTCCAAGGATGTCAGGGACAAGATTGTAGACCTACACAAGGCTGGAATGGGCTACAAGACCATCGCCAAGCAGCTTGGTGAGAAGGTGACAACAGTTGGTGCGATTATTCGCAAATGGAAGAAACACAAAAGAACTGTCAATCTCCCTCGGCCTGGGGCTCCATGCAAGATCTCACCTCGTGGGGTTGCAATGATCATGAGAACGGTGAGGAATCAGCCCAGAACTACACGGGAGGATCTTGTCAATGATCTCAAGGCAGCTGGGACCATAGTCACCAAGAAAACAATTGGTAACACACTACGCCGTGAAGGACTGAAATCCTGCAGCGCCCGCAAGGTCCCCCTGCTCAAGAAAGCACATATACATGCCCGTCTGAAGTTTGCCAATGAACATCTGAATGATTCAGAGGACAACTGGGTGAAAGTGTTGTGGTCAGATGAGACCAAAATGGAGCTCTTTGGCATCAACTCAACTCACCATGTATGGAGGAGGAATGCTGCCTATGACCCCAAGAACACCATCTCCACCGTCAAACATGGAGGTGGAAACATTATGCTTTGGGGGTGTTTTTCTGCTAAGGGGACAGGACAACTTCACCGCATCAAAGGGAAGATGGATGGGGCCATGTACCGTCAAATCTTGGGTGAGAACCTCCTTCCCTCAGCCAGGGCATTGAAAATGGGTCGTGGATGGGTATTCCAGCATGACAATGACCCAAAACACACGGCCAAGGCAACAAAGGAGTGGCTCAAGAAGAAGCACATTAAGGTCCTGGAGTGGCCTAGCCAGTCTCCAGACCTTAATCCCATAGAAAATCTGTGGAGGGAGCTGAAGGTTCGAGTTGCCACACGTCAGCCTCGAAACCTTATTGACTTGGCGAAGATATGCAAAGAGGAGTGGGACAAAATCCCTCCTGAGATGTGTGGAAACCTGGTGGCCAACTACAAGAAATGTCTGACCTCTGTGATTGCCAACAAGGGTTTTGCCACCAAGTACTAAGTCATGTTTTGCAGAGGGGTGAAATACTTATTTCCCTCATTAAAATGCAAATCAATTTCTAACATTTTTGACATGCTTTTTTCTGGATATTTTTGTTGTTATTCTGTCTCTCACTGTTCAAATAAACCTACCATTAAAATGATAGACTAATCATTTCTTTGTAAGTGGGCAAACGTACAAAATCAGCAGGGGATCAAATACTTTTTTGCCCCACTGTACATTTTTACATTTACATTTAAGTCATTTAGCAGACGCTCTTATCCAGAGCGACTTACAGTAGTGAATGCATACATTTCATGCATTTTTTTTTTGTACTGGCCCCCCGTGGGAATCGAACCCACAACCCTGGCGTTGCACACACCATGCTCTACCAACTGAGCCACAGGGAAGGCTACATACAACCTTCACATAAACACTCCTCACACGAACAACACTCTGATACACACACACACACACACACACACACACACACAGTGACTGTATGAGAGAGTGTATGAGTCCTTTAGGTGGGACCAGGTGTGAGATGATATGGGGTGACTGGCCAGTGCCCACAACCAAGAGCCTTTAAATAAAAGTGCAATCTGTAAATTTGAGAAAACAAAATAAAAATCACACAAAAATATGGGTGTTTGTTCACACACCTTGGGTAGTTCCTCCATGGAGGACCATTCAGAACAAGGAACTAAGACTGGTACTGGTACTCCACAAAATGAGGTAATGGGTCTCAGACCTTTATCACAGGGCTAAGAGTTTTAATTTCACATTCTACGTTCTATTCAAGTTCCCATTGAATTCTAGCCCACATTCTATATCCTAGACTGCATTCTGTCACAATTTATTAAATTCAACATATTATTTTTCACATTCTACTTCATGCTATTTCACGTTCTACACTCTAGTCTATTGCACATGCAACATTCTATATTCTACTTCCCATTCTATTTCATGTTCTACATTCTATTTCAACAGTCTTATATTTTCCATCTGGCATTCTATTGCACATTCCACAGCCAATTCCCTAGTCTTCCCCACGCATTGTCGTGCAGTGGGCTCTATTCTCTTCTACTGTGCTTTCACTATGCGCACAAAAGGCAAGAAGCAGTCCTAAATTGAATTAGGGAGAAACATTAGATAAGAAATACATGTAAACATTCTTGTAGACTAGACGTCTGCTTATTTGGAGATTAGAGAAATATGCAGACTATGTCCTGTCTAGTGCCCTTAGACACAACCTCTCTCCGCCACTCCCTCTCTCCGCCACTCCCTCTCTCCGTCACCCCCCCTCTCCGCCACTCCCTCTCTCATTTTTACATTTACATTTAAGTCATTTAGCAGACGCTCTTATCCAGAGCGACTTACAGTAGTGAATGCATACATTTCATGCATTTTTTTTTTTTGTACTGGCCCCCCGTGGGAATCGAACCCACAACCCTGGCGTTGCACACACCATGCTCTACCAACTGAGCCACAGGGAAGGCTACATACAACCTTCACATAAACACTCCTCCTCTCTCCGTCTCTCCGTCACCCCCTCTCTCCGCCACCCCCCCTCTCCGTCTCCCCCTCTCTCCGTCACCCCCCCTCTCCGTCTCCCCCTCTCTCCCTCTCTCCGTCTCCCCCTCTCTCCGTCACTCCCTCCGCCTCCCCCTCTCTCTGTCTCCCCCCCTCTCCGCCAGTCCCTCTCTCCGTCTCCCCCCCTCTCCGCCAGTCCCTCTCTCCGCCACTCCCCCTCTCCGTCTCTCCGTCACTCCCTCTCTCCGCCACTCCGTCTCTCCGCCACTCCGTCTCTCCGCCACTCCCTCTCTCCGCCACTCCCTCTCTCCGTCTCCCCCTCTCTCCGTCTCCCCCTCTCTCCGTCTCCCCCTCTCTCCGCCACCCCCCCTCTCCGTCTCCCCCTCTCTCCGTCACCCCCTCTCTCCGTCACTCCCTCTCTCCGCCACTCCGTCTCTCCGCCACTCCGTCTCTCCGCCACTCCCTCTCTCCGCCACTCCCTCTCTCCGTCTCCCCCTCTCTCCGTCTCCCCCTCTCTCCGTCTCCCCCTCTCTCCGCCACCCCCCCTCTCCGTCTCCCCCTCTCTCCGTCACCCCCTCTCTCCGTCACCCCCTCTCTCCGTCACCCCCCCTCTCCGCCACTCCCTCTCTCCGTCTCCCCCTCTCTCCGTCACCCCCTCTCTCCGTCACCCCCCCTCTCCGCCACTCCCTCCGCCTCCCCCTCTCTCTGTCTCCCCCCCCTCTCCGCCAGTCCCTCTCTCCGTCACCCCCCCTCTCCGTCACCCCCCCTCTCCGTCACTCCCCCTCTCCGTCACTCCCCCTCTCCGCCACTCCCCCTCTCCGCCACTCCCCCTCTCCGCCACTCCCTCTCTCCGCCACTCCCTCTCCCCCTCTCTCCGTCTCCCCCTCTCTCCGTCTCCCCCTCTCTCCGTCTCCCCCTCTCTCTGTCTCCCCCTCTCTCCGTCTGTTACCGAAGAAAGTGGACTTCTCAATATTGGTATGTTGGAGAAATGAAGAAAACATAATAAGCTTTTTTGGATGTTACATGAAATGGATAAGCTTTATGGGGAGACTGAACAGAATAGCAGAAGTCTACGTTTGTATGTTTTAAGTCAAAACATGGATCGCCATTTCTTAGGAAAGTCATTTGGAATGTTTAAAAAGAAGGTCAACAGAAGGCATACACTAGTACATTAAGAATTGCATAATAACAGCCTGAATAGTATACAGGTAGGCCAGTCACCACACCTTAACATTCACTTGTCTTCATTTGATATAGATCAAGATAAATCCTTACCAGCTGAATATACAGACCAATAAAATATTGTTTTGTATTAAAACTTCTGAAATATTCTAACACAATATGCAAATAAAACAATATGCATGTGCCTATACTGACAATCTACTTTTCTGGACTCTGGATGAAGCTGGTTGGTAGTGCTGTGCCAGTCATGGAACTTAGGATAAAACATATATTTTTATATTGAAAAAACAACTTATGAATTAATTTATTTTATTCATCCATAACCATCATTTACATGGCTATACGATAATTATGCCAGCCCTAAAAGTTGGTATATTCTGGGGGGCTATCATAACTCTTCATCTTTCTATCTGAAAAACACTACTACCAAGTATAAGGAACACACTTCAGCAGATCTTTTCCAAGATCATCTGAACCAGAACAAATCATTGCCAAGATATCAACAACTGCTTCTGTAAAAGTCTGAAGAACACATCAGAACAAACACACGAAATGTGTTGAATGCACAAGCTTCTGAAGCAAAGATAAGATACATTAATATCCATCACAACCGATATGGATGGTGCAGATATTAAAATGGAGACGAGGAAAAGAGAGAAACCAAATATATACCATGTAAAACCTTGATGAAAGTTAACTTCAGAGAGACATCTGGAAGATGATCCAATGTTAGGTGCATGTTTTACAAAAATATTTCCTAAAGAAAACAAAGGGTGTAACATTGTCCCAGACACCCCCTATCTTTTCATGACTGTAGACACTTCAATTTGGTCTGTATTGCTTCATTAACATCTCACCTTCATAACCAACACTGGGGGACAGCTGCGAGTGGAGAAACAAGCTCTGTGCGCTCCAACAAAAGGCCATGAAATGACTTCTGTTTTTAGACTTGGCCTCCTATTAAAAACGTTTCAAATAAAGCTCCAACATACAGACCTTCAGGATAATTATTAATGTGCTTTCATATGCAAATGACTAACATTAATTGGGCATGATTAGGTTGACTTTCCCACGGAATCGCCCTAGTGGACATGAAAATGTAAGGGACTGGTGTGGAGATCGAAGGAGTGGAAGAAGGAAGACATTCCTCATTTCCTGCTTGTGTGTTATTGGTTGTTGGTACCAGCACTGGAGGAACACACTAATTAACCTGACCTAGGTGGTGGGCTGACACCCACACACAGGCACACACATAATGTCAATATTTTCACACATTCTCAAACTCTTACAGGTATAAATATCACACACACACACACACACACACACACACACACACACACGAGGAAAAGCTCTTTCTACAGCCCAGATTTAATTCACCTCCCATCCCCAGACAGCAGCTCCAGGGCAGTAAATGCTGCTTGAGACACCGTAATGCCATTACCAGACGTGTGTAAGAGACGGGGGTGAAGTCAGTCACACTCATTAGCGTGTGGGTGTAAAGGTTTGAATGCGCACGCATTTAAAAAAAGACACACACAAAGAGACTATACAGTGCATTGAAATGTTGATTCACATATCATATATACAGCATGTATACCGTACCCTAGCAAACAAACACCCACTGAACTTTCACTTCAAAGCTAAGAAGTGTATAGGCATATGCCTCATGGGAAACCACACACTAAATCCAATGGATGAGATGAACAAACACACAAACCCCTACAACACCACAATGTGACATACAGTCTTATAAGCCCATGTGCATGACACTATAATGAAATGAAGAAAGACAAACACACAACCTCAAGCATTTCTTCAAATTGACATTTTCTGAAAATCTCATATCACACAATCTCATCTTCCGCTTTACTGAATAGAAATCCATCCCTAAACCTGACTTAGAGAGAAGTGGTGTTTCTAAACCTACAACACATCTCAATTAGACAGACACATGTCACAATTCAACATACACACACACACACACACACCAGTGCACTGGCAACCATCTAATGGCCAGTAACATGCTCAATAGGGTAAAAGGTTGTGACGTCACAGGGTCATTCCACCTCAAAAAGCACAATAAATAGGATATTGACAACCACCATCTCAGATTGTGATGAAATCGTTTCTGTAGTTAGAAACAGATAAGATTAGCATTTCTGAAACATTATTTTGTTGAAGTCTAATTTGATCTCTGAGAAATTCAATGAATTAATTGTAACCAAAATTTTCTATTTTAATTTAAGTGATTCATATAATCTCCACGCCAATCCTACTCCAACAACCAGTATACAGTATGAGTTCTCTATGTCAGACAAGTAGTATGGAGCTGTGGCTTGGAGTATTGCTTCTTCATCCTTTGTAATATATTCCCTGTGAATCTGCTGATGTTTTTTCCCCCGTTCAGATAAATTAGCCATTGAAGTCGCTTGTATAAATGAGTGTGAAAGTACCAGGTTTTTCCCACTAGATGCCGCTGTTCCTGCTACTGCCACACCGTTTTATAAATGTTGCTGGTCTCTTGTCTTTATTAAATGGAGACTAAATCACACTACATATATGAGATGTTTTCTAACAATTTTATGATTGTCATGCAATGGTTTATCATTTTATTAGAGCTGGCAGAAAATTTTTGGCACTAGCCCATTTCTCCATCAGTGTTGGTAAGAAAAGCCTTCATATGAGAATTGCACCATAGCGATAGCCCTCTCAGAGAGCTGCCATTTGTTGGACTATTCAAGGAGGGTTGTTTTGAAGCATTAGGTTGGTTTATTTATTTATTTTTATTTAACCTTTATTTAACTAGGCAAGTTAGTTAAGAACAAATTCTTATTTACAATGACGGCCTACCTGCTAAAAGAAGGACAAAATGAACTGCGTTCATGGAGGACTGGCTTGACTAAAGAATACATTTTCATCATGAGCAAAGGTTATTGGTTTTCTACCCAAAGTTGCAAAATGTTGTGATCCATTTAATAAACACAAGAGACCAGCAACATTTATAAAACGGTGTGGCAGTAGCAGGAACAGCGGCATCTAGTGGGCGAAACCTGATACTTTCACACTCATTTATGCAAGCAACTTCAATGGCTAATTTATCTGAACAGGGGGAATAAAACAAACAACTTAAAAGGGAATATATTAAACAAATGAACAGGCAATATTCCAAGCCACAGATCCTTCTACTTGTCAGACATAGTGAATTTATACTGTATACTGGTTGTTGGGGAAGGATTGGCGTGGGAGGTCCGTAGCTGGCTTTGGAACATTTTATTGGATTCCTCATGTCTTACTCAATGGTAAGAAAAAGTTCAGTCCCAATCGGATTTTGGGGACTATATTTATTGAATATTATGTGAATCTTATAAATCCAAAAGGGCCAGTTTGGGTGCAATCAAATTAGCTTAATTTCTCAGAGATCAAATGAAATTTCAACAAAATAATGTTGCAGGAATGCTAATCTTATCTGTTTCTAACAACAGAAAGGATTTCAGAACAATCTGTGATGGTGGGTGTTAGAGCCTGCTGAAATGACATGGAACGACTCCACAGGAAGTTATTCATTAGGAGATCAAACTGCCCTCTGATCCACTTCACACACACACACACACACACACACACACACACACACACACACACACACACACACACACACACACTGGCAGGAGAAACTGACCGCTTTCTTGCATTCCGACTCGACAATAATGAAAACCAGACACGGCCAATCGATAGCCGCAGTACAACCCCCATCCCCCCGGGATTCAGGAAGTCTATTGATGGACTTTGATCATTGACCATCTTGTCATCCTGCCGGTCAGTTTGTCAGTGGGAGAGGGACACAGGATGTGACGAAGTTGCATCGTGAATGACACCCTATTCCATATACACTGAGTACATAAAACATGAAGAACTATTTCTATGAACGGGGTCTGGTAGTAGGTGCCAGGCGCACCGGCTTGACTGTATCAAGAACTGCAACGCTGCTGGGTTTTTACACTTAACAGTTTCATATGTGTATCAAGAATGGTCTACCACCCAAGGACATCCAGCCAACTTAACACAACTGTGGGAAGCATTGGAGTCAACATGGGCCAGCATCCCTGTGGAACACATTCAACACCTTGTAGAGTCCATGCCCTGATGAATTGAGGCTGTTCTGAGGGCAAAAGGGCGTGCAACTCAATACTAGGAAGGTGTTCTTAATGTTATGTACACTCAGTGTATACTGCACTACTTTTGACTAGGGCCCATAAGGCAAAAGTAGTGCATTACATAGGGAATAGGGTGCCAATTAGGACGCAAATGTGTAGTGATGTGGCATTTCTGGCTTCCTTAGTAAATGTGGGATGATGGCTTGAGGCTTTAGTAGTTAAATGTCCTGAGTGGCTACGGTAATGAGTTGGAATTACTCAACACTGAGAATTCATGAAATGATCATCTCGATTTGTCTGAGAGGGACTTTGTTACTATAGGAGGTAAATTGTCTGACAGTGTGAAATACCGTCTGTTCGTCCTAGTCGGACAATACCTGCTGGGTCTTGGTAGTCAAACCGCAAATAAACACCAATTCAATATACCACCTATTTGAAGCTACGGTTCACACACACACACACACACACACACACACACACACACACACACACACACACACACACACACACACACACACACACACACACACACACACACACACACACACACACACACACACACACACACACACCACACACACACACACACGTGTGTGTTTGACCTATTACTCCTCTCATAGATATTCTCCTCACAGTACATTGAACAGTGTTAAATCAATACTTAAAGTATATTTTAACACCATCTTAGAGTACATATGGTCCCACTCTACAGTGTAAAAAGTACTCTGATTATAGTGTTACATTGTGATTGTTAATGTAACACTCCATAGTGCAAAAAATTAACACTGCATTACACTTGCCAGTGTTACTCAAATGTAACACTATGGGGTAATTAACACTCAGTGTTATTTCTATTCAACACTTGTGTTGATCTAGAGTTAACTCCTATTAGTGTTAAACAAAAAAACTGTTAGAGGAAGTCCTTTTGGTTGTTGTTTTAAAAAGGGCAATTCCACTTTTCAACCTCATTTTCATTATCTCCAGCACAATATCAGTGTCTACATACTATGTGAAAATGGCGCATTTCTACATTCTGTACTGTCAATTTTTATTGGTCACATACACATGGTTAGCAGATGTTAATGCGACAGTAGCGAAATGCTTGTGCTTCTAGTTCCAACAGTGCAGTAATATCTAACAAGTAATCTAATGATTCCCCAACAACTACCTAATACACACAAATCTAAAAAGGGGTGAATGACAATATGTACATATAAGTATACGGATGAGTGAAAGCCGAGCGGCATAGGCAAGATGCAATAGATGGTATAAAATACAGTATATACATGCGATATGAGTAATGTAAGACATGTAAACATGATTAAAGTGGAATTATTTAAAGTGACTATTGATCCATTTATTAAAGTGTCCAGTGATTGGGTCTCAATGTAGGCAGCAGCCTCTCTGAGGTAGTGATTGCTGTTTAGCAGTCTGATGGCCTTGAGATAAAAGCTGTTTTTCAATCTCTCGGTCACAGCTTTAATGCACCTGTACTGACCTCGCCTTCTGGATGATAGCGGTGTGAACAAGCAGTGGCTCGGTGTTGGTTGTTGTTCTTGATGATCTTTTTGGTCTTCCTGTGACATCGAGTGCTGTAGGTGATGCGTTGTGCAGACCACACCACCCTCTGGAGAGCCTTGCGGTTGAAGACGGTGCAGTTGCCATATCAGGCTGTGATACAGCCCGGCAGGATGATCTCGATTGTGCATCTGTAAAAGTTTGTCAGGGTTTTGGGTGACAAGCCAAATTTCTTCAGCCTCCTGAGGCTGTGTGGGTGGACCATTTCAGTTTGTCTGTAATGTGTACGCCAAGGAACTTAAACTTTCCACCTCCTCCACTGCTGTCCCTTTCGGTGTGGATAGGGGGGTGCTCTCTCTGCTGTTTCCTGAAGTCCACGATCATTTACTTTGTTTTGTAGACGTTGAGTGAGAGGTTCTTTTCCTGACACCACACTCCGAGTGCCCTCACCTCCCTGTAGGCTGTCTCGTCGTTGTTGGTGATCAAGCCCACTACTGTTGTGTTGTCTGCAAACTTGATGATTGAGTTGGAGGCGTGCGTGGCTGAACAGGGAGTACAGGAAAGGGATGAGCACACACCCTTGTGGGGCCCCAGTGTTCAGGGTCAGCGAAGATGTTGTTTCCTACCTTCACCACCTGAGGGAGGCCCGTCAGAAAGTCCAGGACCCAGTTGCACGGGACAGGATTGAGAACCAGGGCCTCCAGCTTGATGAGCTTGGAGGGTACTATGGTGTTGAATGCTGAACTGTAGTCAATGAACAGTATTCTTACATAGGTATTATTTTTGTCCAGATGGGATAGGGCAGTATGCAATGTTATGTCGATTGCGTCATCGGTGGACCTGTTGGGGCGGTATGTAAACTGAAGTGGGTCCACGGTGGCCGGTAAGGTGGCAGTGATATGATCCTTGACTAGCCTCTCAAAGCTCTACATGATGTCAGAAGTGAGTGCTACGGGGCGATAGTCATTTAGTTCAGTTACCTTGGCTACCATTGTTCCTGTTCCCAAGAAAGCTATCTTGAAGGATGTCGGGACAACAGACGGCGATAGGGAGCGATTGAATATGTCCGTAAACGCACCAGCCAGCTGGTCTGCGCATGTTCTGAGGATGCGGCTGGGGGTGCCGTCTGGGCCAGCAGCCTTGCGAGGGTTAACAAGTTTAAATGTTTTATGTCAGCCACGGAGAAGGAGGGAGGGGGCACAGTCATTGTTAGCGAGCCGCGACGGTGGCACTGTATTTTCCTCAAAGCGGGCAAAGAAGGGTGTTTAGTTTGTCTGGAAGCGTGACGTCAGTGTCTGTGACGTGGCTGTTTTTGTTTTTGCAGTCCATGATTTCCTGAAGACCCTGCCACATACGTCTCATGTCTGAGCCGTTGAATTGCGACTCCACCTTGTCCCTGTACCGGCAGTTCGCTTGTTTGATTGCCTTGCGGAGGGAATAACTACACTGTTTATATTCAGCCATATTTTCAGACCTCTTTCCATGGTTAAATGTGGTGGATCGCGCTTTCAGTTTTGCGCGAATGCCGCCATCCATCCACGGTTTCTGGTTAGGGTAGGTTTTAATAGTCACAGTGGGTACAACATCTCCAATGCACTTCTTTATAAAACGCACTCACCGAGTCAGCGTATAGGTCAATGTTCTTCTCTGAGGCTGACCGGAACATATTACAGTCGGTGTGATCAAAACAATCTTGAAGCGTGGCTTCCGATTTGTCAGAACAGCGTTGAATGGTTCTCGTCACTGGTACATCCTGTTTGAGCTTCGGCCTATAAGACAGAACCAGCAAGATGGCGTCGTGGTCGGATTTTCCGAAGGGAGGGCGGGGGAAGGCTTTGTATGCATCGCGGAAGTTAGAGTAGCAGTGGTCGAGAGTATTAGCCCTGCGTGTCGTGCAATCAATATGCTGATAGAATTTAGGTAGCCTTGTTCTCAAATTTGCTTTATTAAAATCCCCAGCTACAATAAATGCAGCCTCCGGATATACAGTTTACATAGAGTCCAGTGAAGTTCCTTGAGGGCTGCCTTGGTGTTCGCTTGAGGGGGAATGTACACAGCTGTGACAATAACTGATGAGAATTCTCTTGGTAGGTAAAATGGCCGGCATTTGATTGTAAGGAATTCTAGGTCGAGTGAGCCGATGGACTTGAGTTCCTGCATGTTGTTATGATAACACCATGAGTCGTTAATCATGTAGCATACACCCCCGCCCTTCCTCTTCCCAGAGAGGTGATTATCTCTGTTTGCGCGATGCATGGAGAAGCCAGGTGGCTGAACCAATTCCGCCAACATATCCCGAGTGAGCCATGTTTCCGTGAAGCAGAGAATGTTACGATCTCTGATATCTCTCTAGAAGGCAACCCTTGCCCGAATTTCATCTACCTTGTTGTCAAGAGAGTGGACATTGGCGAGTAGTATACTCGGGAGCGGTGAGCGATGTGCAAGTCTACGGAGCCTTATCAGAAGACCGCTCCGTCTGCCCCTAGTGCGGTTCAGTTGTTTTGGGTCGGCTACTGGGATTAGATCCATTGTCCTGGGTGGTGGTCCGAGCAAGCCTTTCGCTACACTTGCATTAACATCTGCTCACCATGTGTATGTGACCAATAACATTTTATTTGAACAGAGGCTCCGCTTCGGGAAAGTCGTATTCCTGGTTGTAATGTTGGTATGTTGACATTGCTCTTATATCCAATTGTTCTTCCCGGCTGTATGTAATAAAACCTAAGATTTCCTGGGGTAACAATGTAAGAAATAACACATTACAAAAACGAAATACTGCATAGTTCCCTAGGAACTTTCCTTCTTTACTGTACTCTACTCTACCGTACTATACTCTATTTTTCTTTACTGTACAGTACTGTGCTGTACTGTCCAAACTTGTGAACCCAACTGTGGTTTGTGACTACTATGATTTCCCATTGTAGCTAAATCAATTGCAGAAACTGTGTTACTGATTCGTCTGAAATTTTGTTACTGATTGTTAACGGAATTGAGTTCTAATCACTTAATAATTCATAAACAAAATTGATATCAATAAAAACACAAATTGATTGGTCTACCTTTACTTGTTACTTCTGTGAACATTAATTATCCTCCCTCATGAGGGAGAGAAATTAGAAAATATCTTCAAGATATGTGGGTTGTTGGTTACGGAATTTCAAGGTATAAAAATGTTTCCAAAACTAAAAATAAGTATTGATATTAGTGGGCAGGGGTCTTTACTCCCACATTATTGTGTTTTGATGTATTTCTAAACACCTTTTAAGACTTTTTCTGGTAGATGTTTTCTAAGAGCCCTTTTCCATCTGTTTGACCAGAAATCAAAGCATTTACTTCTTCCTAATTTTTAGGATGGAAAATGGGTGAAAAATTTACATTTGCCTTAATAATTTCTCAATAATACAGACTAACTTTAAATTTGACACCCATTTTGATATGCTCCTATAAACTTCACATGTTGGTGCTCATGGGTCATTTTACATGGAAATAATTTATCTTTGTGTAGCATAAGATTACTTAATCAACTAAATTACATGCAAAAACACAGATCGTAAAAACAGAGTGAATTTAACTCCTGAATCAGCACTAGAAATGCTACACTGAAAAATCTACACTGGCCAACTGCTACACTCTAGTATCAAGTGAAGAGAAGAGAGCGAGAGAAAGAAAGATTCTGTCAGGCCTGGGCCCTGTAAATCTCAGTAAGACAAAAATAATGGTGTTCCAAAAAAGGTCCAGTTGCCAGGACCACAAATACAAATTCCATCTAGCCATCGTTGCCCTGGAGCACACAAAAAAACTATACATACCTCAGCCTAAACATCAGCACAACAGGTAACTTCCACAAAGCTGTGTCAGATCTGAGACAAGGCAAGAAGGGCCTTCTATGCCACCAAAAGGAACATAAAATTCAACATACCAATTAGGATCTGGCTAAAAATACTTCAATCAGTTTTAGAACCCATTGCCCTTTATGGTCGTGAGGCCAGGGGTCCGCTCACCAACCAGGAATTCACAAAATGGGACAAACACCAAATTAAGACTCTGCATGCAGAATTCTGCAAAAATATCCTCCGTGTACAGTCATGGTCAAAAGTTTTGAGAATGACACAAATATTAATTTTCACAGTCTGCTGCCTCAGTTTATATGCTGGCAATTTGCATATACTCCAGAATTTTATGAAGAGTGATCAGATGAATTGCAAAGTCCTTCTTTGCCATGCAAATTAACTGAATCCCCAAAAAACATTTCCACTGCATTTCAGCCCTGCCACAAAAGGACCAGCTGACATCATGTCAGTGATTCTCTCGTTAACACAGGTGTGAGTGTTGACGATGACAAGGCTGGAGATCACTCTGTCATGCTGATTGAGTTCGAATAATAGACTGGAAGCTTCAAAAGGAGGGTGGTGCTTGGAATCATTGTTCTTCCTCTTTCAAACATGTTTACCTGCAAGGAAACACGTGCCGTCATCATTGCTTTACACAAAAAGGGCTTCACAGGCAAGGATATTGCTGCCAGTAAGATTGCACCTAAATCCACCATTTATCGGATCATCAAGAACTTCAAGGAGAGCTGTTCAATTGTTGTGAAGAAGGCTTCAGGGCACCGAAGAAAGTCCAGCAAGCGCCAGGACCGTCTCCTAAAGTTGATCCAGCTGCGGGATTGGAGCACTACCAGTACAGAGCTTGCTCAGGAATGGCAGGAGGCAGGTGTGAGTGCATCTGCATGCACAGTGAGGCGAAGACTTTTGGAGGATGGCCTGGTGTCAAGAAGGGCAGCAAAGAAGCCACTTCTCTCCAGGAAAAACATCAGGGACAGACTGATATTCTGCAAAAGGTACAGGGATTGGACTGCTGAGGACTGGGGTAAAGTTATTTTCTCTGATGAATCTCCTTTCCGATTGTTTGGGGCATCCGGAAAAAAGCTTGTCCGGAGAAGACAAGGTGAGCGCTACCATCAGTCCTGTGTCATGCCAACAGTAAAGCATCCTGAGACCATTCATGTGTGGGGTTGCTTCTCAGCCAAGGGAGTGGGCTCACTCACAATTTTGCCTATGAACACAGCCATGAATAAAGAATGGTACCAACACATCCTCCGAGAGCAGCTTCTCCCAACCATCCAGGAACAGTTTGGTGACGAACAATGCCTTTTCCAGCATGATGGAGCACCTTGCCATAAGGCAAAAGTGATAACTAAGTGGCTCGGGGAACAAAACATCGATATTTTGGGTCTATGGCCTGGAAACTCCCCAGACCTTAATCCCATTGAGAACTTGTGGTCAATCCTCAAGAGGCAGGTGGACAAACAAAACCCCACAAATTCTGACAAACTCCAAGCATTGATTATGCAAGAATGGGCTGCCATCAGTCAGGATGTGGCCCAGAAGTTAATTGTCAGCATGCCAGGGCGGATTGCAGAGGTCTTGAAAAAGAAGGGTCAACACTGCAAATATTGACTCTTTCCATCAACTTCATATAATTGTCAATAAAAGCCTTTGACACTTATGAAATGCTTGTAATTATACTTCAGTATTCCATAGTAACATCTGACAAAAATATCTAAAGACACTGAGGCAGTAGACTTTGTGAAAATGTATATTTGTGTCATTCTCAAAATATTTGGCCATGACTGTAGAACGTAAAACACCAAATAATGTATACATAACAGAATTAGGCCGATACCCGCTAATGATCACAATCCAGAAAAGAGCTGTTAAATTCGACAATCACCTAAAAGGAAGTGATTACCAAACCTTCCAAAACAAAGCCATCACCTACAGAGAGATGAACCTGGAGAAGACTCCCCTAAGCAAGCTGGTCCTTGGGCTCTGTTCACAAACACAAACAGACCCAACCAAATCATGGGAATACGAAAAGATAATTACCTGACACATTGGAAAGAATTAACATAAAAAACTGGGCAAACTAGAATGTTATTTGGCCCTAAACAGAGAGTACACAGTGACAGAAAACCTAACCCCTGTGACTGACCCAAACTTAAGGAAATATTTGACTATGTACAGACTCAGTGAGCAAAGCCTTGCTATTGAGAAAAGCCACCATAGGCAGACCTGGGTGTTGACACTGAGCTGCACATCCTAACCTCCTCCCAAATGTATGACCATATTAGAGATACATATTTCACTCAGATTACACAGATCCACAAATAATTCAAAAACAAACCCAGTTTGATAAACTCCCATATCTATTGGGTGAAATAGAACAGTGTACCATCAGAGCAGCAAAATGTGTGACCTGTTGCTACAAGAAAAGGGCAACCAGTGAAGAACAAACACCATTGTAAATACAACCCATATTTATGTTTATTTATTTTCCCTTTTGTACTTTAACTATTTGCACATCGTTACAGCACTGTACATAGGCATAATGACAGTTGAAATGTCTCTATTCCTTTGAAACTTTTGTGACTCACGTTTACTGTTCATTTAATATTGTTTATTTAATATTTAACTTTTTCTAATTATCTATTTAACTTACTTTGGCAATGTAATCATGTTTCCCATGCCAATAAAGCCCTTTGAAATGCATTTAATTGAGGGGGGGGGGGGGGGGGGGGGTCTCTGAGCAAAGTATGCCAGTGAGACACAGGGGCCCTGTTCTGTTCTGTTCTGTTCTACTCTATTCTGTTGAAGTGCAAATGCATCCGTCCTTTATTTCTGCAACAATCTATGGGAACATTAACCCAATTTAATATAACATGATTTTTCAGCTCTCTCTTTTCTACACGGCATCCCAAATGGCACCCTATTACCTATATCGTGCAGCATATGGGCCCTGGCTAAACGTAGGGCACTATATAGGGCTTAGGGTACCAGAGGGTTGGCGAAAGCAGCTGTTGCAGTCAGTGTCCAGGCTATTTCCAGACTGAGGCTGCAGATACTGTTCTGTTCTTGAACGACAATCAGTTTTCCAGAATCTACAGGGAATATTTTTCTAGGAATACCTTTTACAGCTGTTGTGTTTCTGCTTATCTAATCGATAATGCTTTAGCTAGTTTTCATGTCGCATGATGATGACATCAGTGTGTGTGTGTGTGTGTGTGTCCTTTTTGTGTTTTCAGTCCCTCCAGCTACTGACCCATATTTTTCACATGCATGAAAGCGAGTGCACGCACGCACGCACGCACACTTTGCCAAAATCAGACAAGCCTAAGGTTCATTTTGCCTTCACAATCTGTCAATTCTTCTCCTCTCAGCCTAAGAGAAACTTTTCAGCTGTCCTCGCTTGACTCCCAACAACTACACCCGCACTGAGACTTGTTCACATAAAAAAGGTTCACTTAACCGAGCAGTTTATGGTGTTTTTAATATGAAACGCCCTTTCTAGGATTAGATTTTTTACAGGCGTTAACCAGAACTGCTATGATGCATGGTAATCCAGCTAGGACCCCTGGTACTACTAGGCTACTATTGTTTAAAACAACATCCAAGAGACTTTCAAAGTACTTCTCATCTGATATTAGGACATAAAGAAGAGCATGTGTATAGTAGAGCTATTCAGTTAACCCTCTCTGTAAACCATGGCCCCTACTACAGTGTTATTCAATCCTAGGTAACCCACAGGGTGTGCAGGCTTTTGTTCCAGACCAGTTGTAAAACACCTGATTTAACTAAACAAGGGCTTGATGATTATTTACATCTGATGGGAAGGACAGAGACAGAGAAAGGGGGGGGTGGGGGGTTAGAGTGAGTGACCTCTGCTCTTGATCTTAAGTCAAACAGAGGGAAAAGGAAGGAGACTTTCTGTTGATTTGTCCTGCAGCCATTCCAATCCGTTGAAGCTCCCCAACAGTGTCTGTCTGTCTGTCTGTCTGTCTGTCTGTCTGTCTGTCTGTCTGCTCACCCAGTTGAAAAGCAGCTCTGCTGTGGTACAAAGTGAATGCTGCTCTCTCATGGTGTGTGTGTGTGTGTGTGTGTGTGTGTGTGTGTGTGTGTGTGTGTGTGTGTGTGTGTGTGTGTGTGTGGAACAAGGCCAGTAGCAGGAATACATGGCTATATTTGGTGTGTGTAAGACCTTGGTTTACTCTACAAGACCTCTCCCATTTTCATTCTCTCTTTTTTCCAGCCGATGACATCCTGCCATCTCTGTTAACATGGAAGGTTACCGCTCTGGGTGGGAGCAGATGAAATAGAATAGAATTTACATAGACACACACACTGTTGCAAAAAAACGATCAAGAAAAGTAACTTCTCAATGGCTACAATTGTACACACATTGCAACCAGTCTGCAATGGAAGTGTCTTGGGACAGATCAACCACAGTGTGTGTGTGTGTGTGTGTGTGTGTGTGTGTGTGTGTGTGTGTGTGTGTGTGTGTGTGTGTGTGTGTGTGTGTGTGTGTGTGTGTGAGAGAGAGAGATGGGAATGTTAATGTTATTGCGGTGGACAGCTGTGTCTCGTCGTGGTCCATGAATCTTCCCTCTTCCTCCGAGGCTGCATTCACCCTGTCATCAGGAGAGCCACATCATCACGTTAACCCCACACACATCTGTGGGTTTACGTCTTGCACCGTGCAGTATCAACACCATACAGAGAAACATGCAGGTTCAAGGGCTCTGGCTGTGCTAGCATGCTAATAGCTAACCCATGTGTTTATCCCATGTGTATCTCTGTGTTGTTGTTTTTGTCACACTGCTTTGCTTTATCTTGGCCAGGTTGCAGTTGTCAATGAGAACTTGTTCTCAACTGAACTGGCCTACCTGGTTAAATAAAGGTGAAATATATATATTTTTAAACACAGATAAAATGTTAACCATACTCCATGTCTAGCATGCTAACAGCTAACACGTAGATACAATGTTAACCATACTCCATGTCTAGCATGCTAACAGCTAACACGTAGATACAATGTTAACCATACTCCATGTCTAGCATGCTAACAGCTAACACGCTAATATATACTGTATAAAAAATAAGGATAGGCCTAGTAAATTTTTTGAAATTGTACATATTACATACTCACATATCCCAAAAACCTACTAATTAGACAAAGTATGAGGATTCGGTCATAGCTACAGTAATTGCAGGCTATCAATATAACAGTTACTAATGGTCTTGTTACAAAAAAATAAACATGTGCAACTCTTTAAACTCTATTAGTGTCCGAGTGTAGCACAATGCAATTATCTCAAGGTAGAGCAGCCGCCTGTCCCTACAGATCTAGGATCAGATTCCACAACCCTTAATCCCAAACATTAAGACGATAAACAAAACGTCTTTCCCTGGCCTACTGGTTAGGCTTCTACCCACAATTTTTTTTACCACATCGTCAAACTCATTCCACGGAGGGCCTAGTTTCTGCGGGTTTTTGGTTTTTCCTTTCAGTTAAGACCTAGACAACCAGATGAGGGGGGTTCTTTACTAATTAGTAATTAGTTACCTTAATTGATCAATCAAGTACAAGGAAAGTGCGAAAACCCACAGACACTCG
This sequence comes from Salmo salar, assembly GCF_965601325.2. Lineage (NCBI taxonomy): Eukaryota > Metazoa > Chordata > Actinopteri > Salmoniformes > Salmonidae > Salmo > Salmo salar. The sequence goes on along the minus strand of NC_138307.1, from coordinate 64,076,916 downwards.
ACCCTCCGTGGAATAAGTTTGACACGTGTGGTTTAATGTAACCACAAGACCACAAACATTCACTGCAGCCTCATAAATAAGGACCAATTACAGACTACACGTAAAAAGCAGGAAGTTGTTCACCAGTCTTATACAGGGAAATACAATCAATGACTTTCAAATGAGGGCCACAAGAAGATAATACCGGAAGTAATAATAACAGTGAAGTGAACATGTATCATTTATCGTTCATTGAAAATTACACACTGTAATAATCTCTGTTCCAGGTATAAGATTGGATGTGTGTGTGTGTGTGTGTGTGTCTGGCCTGACAGTGATCCTGAGAGTATGCTGTGTGCTCTATTTCCATATAGATGCTTCTCTCTGCCATTTCACTGCATCTTCATTACACAATGATGCCTTTCTCTCGCTCTCCCTCTATCCCACTTTCTCTCGCTCTCTGTTTCGCTCTCTAAGATGAGATATTATAGACGCACGCAAAAAGAACCATGCATAAACACAACCCCACACACACACACACACACACACACACACACAGACACACACCGCCTGTGTTGGGGAGCACCCCTGATTGTGACTGGTTGAAATGGCTGCAGGAAACCCAAGTAAAACCCAGTGGTTCTCCAGTCAAATCTTCCCAAGTGCATTGGTTTTCTTTCTTTCTATTTCTCTCACACACAGAGAAAGCCAACAGTGAATTTGCGCAGCGTTGTTCACACACACAGCTGCATGTAATTACTCCCCAGGAGAAGGTATTTAAAACATGACTCTCTGCCCCACACAATATATCAGATCTATCAAAATAGCTCTCCCATAAATGCCTACAAAGCTGGCATGAGTGTCGTTAATCTACTTAAGCGCTTAGTCACTATTTCTCCATCTCCCTCTCTTTCTCCCTCCCTCTCTGCCTTCGTTCTTTCTCTCTCTTCTTTCACTTCAGTGACAAACACCTTGTTGTTGGTTGCTCTCTCTCTCTAGCTAGAGCCACTCTCTTTCTCCCTAACTCATGCTCCCTCCCACATCTCTCATTCTACTGTATCATGTCGCTGTCTTTCTCTGGTTAACTACATCCCTCCTCCAACTCTCTCCATCTATCGTCTCGCTCTAGACACCACTCTCAATGAGACAAGAACACACACACACACACACACACACACACACACACACACACCCAGTTGCTCCACCTGTGCTTGTGTATTGAGCCACTACTATAATGAAAGTACACACAGTACTCATATGTGTCGTATCACATCTGGTGACACTCCAAAACACATCTACCATAGTCTATAGGGGGGCATACACAAATACCATGGCACACAAAGACATACACACACTTTGGATGTGTGGGGAAAAGCCATATTGATTGGCCCCTTTAAACAATGCATTAAGCAGAATGGGCTGATCCGGTGGCTATCAGGCTGAAAGACTGAACTTCCAATGTGACGACAGGTCTCGTTGAAACAGAAAGCATAATGCCTTGAGCCCGTAACACTACATCAAAGACCCTGTCAAAGATAATGACTCCATCACCCAAAAGCACTCAGTGTGTGCGTGTCAGTGTGTGTGTGTGTGTGTGTGTGTCTAGTGTTGGTAAGATGACAGTATGTCTTGGTATTAAATATCTTGTATATAGACCAGTAGGAGTCAGGGACAACATGCTGATACTGGGTCCTCGAGGCTGGATTGATTTTCAACGCCCCCTCCCTCAGCACACACTAACATACAGCGGGAATAGAATAGAAATCCATAGAGCTCCAATCTCAAACCTTGACATAGCTGCAAAACACACATACTGTACACTTCCCCTCATTTATTGAAAATATATATACTTTGCACATAATCTCTCTCTCAAGGCCTAGGCTGGCTGAGGTTGTGTTTGTGAGGGTGGGGGATCATGGGAAAACACCCAAGCATAGTCCAGCTCCAGCTACTGATCTAAGGTCAGGTTAGGATTGGGGAGGGGAAGCTCATCCTTACCACAGAGGAAATCCACACAGGAATTCCATTGACGTGAATGAGTCCACGGTTCAAATGATCCATCATATAAGGCATGCATCACTTAGTGGAAAACGACCGCTATTACTGTTATTAAATAGGCTTAGACCTGTCTGTCCGTCTCCGTTTGCCTGTCTGGCTGGCTATCCGTTTTTTGCCGACTTGCTTTCTTTCATTGAACTGCTTGCCAGCTCTTTTATAGGGTTAATAGGCCAGCCAGCGCTAATTAACCTTGCGACGGCTAAATGGCTAGCGCTAACATGCTCCTTGGTCATGCAGTTGTATTTACGCTCCAGGAATGCCACAAAACAGGCTAACTTTAGCCTCTCTCCTCCAGCTGACGGACAAAGGGCTGTTTGAGTCACTCTCTCAACCCAAGACAACACGTTAGCCAGGCATTGCTCAAATAGTACACCTGTAGGTTACAGATTAACTTTAATCTTCCTCCTCTCCTCATCCTCTACCTCTACTTCCTCCTCAATGTCCTCCTCATCATTTTCTTTTTTCCATTTAAAATCAGCTGCTGATGAAATCATCTGTCTTTACTTGAAGTGAGGATTTCCCCCTCCCTAATATGTGCATTATGTAGTGTATGTGCAGTATGTATAGTATGTAGTATATACTATGTTGTATATGTAATGTAATGTATGTAATATGTGCAGTAGGTGTAGTATGCAGTATGCAGTATGAGCATGTGCAGTAGGTGTAGTATGCAGTATGTGTAGTATGTGTAATGTATAGTATGTAACATGTGTAGTATGCAGGAGGTGCAGTATGTGCAGTATGTGTAATGTATTGTATGTAACATGTGTAGTATGCAGTATGTGCAGTATGTAGCATGTGCATGTTTGGACACACCTACTCATTCAAGGGTTATTCTTTATTTTTACTATTTTCTACATTGTAGAATAATAGTGAAGACATCAACACTATGAAATAACACATATGGAATCATGTACTAACCAAAAAAGTGTTAAACACATTCTTCAAAGTAGCCACCCTTTGCCTTCACAGCTTGTTTGCACACTCTTGGCATTCCCTCAACCAGCTTCATGAGGTAGTCACCTGGAATGGATTTCAACAGGTGTGCCTTGTTAAAGGGTAATTTGTGGAATTTCTTTCGTTCTTAATGCGTTTGAGCCAATCAGTTGTGTTGTGACAAGGTAGGGGTGGTATACAGAAGATAGCCCTATTTGGTAAAAGACCAAGTCCATATTATGGCAAGAACAGTTCAAATAAGCAAAGACAAATGACAGTCCATCATTACAACTAAGACATGAAGGTCAGTCAATCGGGAACATTTCAAGAACTTTGAAAGTTTCTTCAAGTGCAGTCACAAAAACCATCAAGCGCTATGATGAAGCTGGCTCTCATGAGGACCGCCACAGGAAAGGAAGACCCAGAGTTACCTCTGCTGCAGAGGATAAGTTCATTAGACTTACCAGCCTCAGAAATTGCAGCCCAAATAAATGCTTCACAGAGTTCAAGTAACAGACACATCTCAACATCAACTGTTCAGAGGAGACTGCATGGATCAGGCCTTCATGGTTGAATTGCTGCAAAGAAACCACTACTAAAGGACACCAATAAGAAGAAGAGACTTGCTTGGGCCAAGAAACACGAGCAATGGACATTAGACTGGTGGAAATCTGTCCTTTGGTCTGACGAGGCCAAATTTAAGATTTTTGGTTCCAACCTCCGTGTCTTTGTGAGAAGTAGAGTAGGTGAACGGGTGATCTCTGAATGTGTGGTTCCCAATGTGAAGCATGGAGGAGATGTACGGTGTAGGGGTGCTTTGTGAGAAGTAGAGTAGGTGAACGGGTGATCTCTGAATGTGTGGTTCCCAATGTGAAGCATGGAGGAGATGTACGGTGTAGGGGTGCTTTGCTGGTGATACTGTCAGTGATTTATGTAGAATTCAAAGGCATAGATTTTAATTTGTTTAACCCTTTTTGGTTACTACATGATTCCATATGTGTTATTTCACAGTTTTGATGTCTTCATTATTATTCTACAATGTAAAAAATAATATATATATATATATGGGTCAATCCCAGAAACACAGAGCAACAGGCTGTGTTTATGTCTAGACACCTCAGTGGGACAGACACATTCCATCGACAACTGCTGTCACTATCTCACACACACACTGCCTGGCTTACTGGATGTCATTCAATACACCACACACACACACACACACACACACACACACACACACACACACACACACACACACACACACACACACACACACACACACACACACACACACACACACACACACACACACACACACACACACACACACACACACACACACACACACACACACACACACACACACACACACACACACACACACACGCCTGCCCTGTTGGTCTCTAATGTATTTTGGTCTTTAACACAGAAGCCATCTTTGACCCCCTCCCTCCCTCTCCCTCTTGTTTTCTTTCGCTGGCCTTTCTTTTTGTTAGACTGACTAGTCATAGTGTGTTCTCCCAGACCAGCCTCTTTGGCTTATCTCAGTGGGAAATCTTGACACACACTCACATACATCTACACTGCATCCAGAAATCAGCTTTAAATTAGGGCTCTGAATCAGCCACCAAACATCCCTTGGTCCACACACACAGACACACTACAGAAGTCATATGACTCAGCAGCAACTAGACCTTTGAACTAGACTGAACCTTTGCCCTAACCTAGAGCAGATCCAGAACCACAGACTGATAGCTCTGAGGGGACTGATAGCAGATCCAGACTGATAGCGCTGAGAAGGGACTGATAGCAGATCCAGACTGATAGCTCAGAGAGGGGACTGATAGCAGATCCAGACTGATGGCTCTGAGAGGGGACTGATAGCAGATCCAGACTGATAGCTCAGAGAGGGGACTGATAGCAGATCCAGACTGATGGCTCTGAGAGGGGACTGATAGCAGATCCAGACTGATAGCTCAGAGAGGGGACTGATAACTAAACCAGGAGTGGCTACAGTATGTATCAGTTTACATATTACTATAGATCTATGGAAGTATAGTATCTGCTTACATGGCTTACACACTTTCTGCATTTCAGAGTGTGTGTGTGTGTGTGTCCATGCATCTGTGAAGAAACTGCCTCAAGTATTTCAATCTGGTACCCATGTTCCTGTCCCCTCTACCTGTCCACTTTTCATCTCTCATCCCTCTCTCCTCTTCCATGCTCACTCTGCTGTGAAATTCTGCTCGCTCAACTCGGTGGCAATCAATCACCCGTCGGGTAGGCAAACATTTACCGATCCTGCAATCAGACCAGAGAACACATTTGTAATTTAATTGAGACGGTGGCAGGCAGGCACGGTGTCTGTGATATTTTGCTGCCCTCCCTCATTCTTGTTGACAGGGTTAGCTATTATCACAACCATACAGACACATGTGGAATGGCTAGCAGAGAGAAGGAGTAGAGAGCGGGAGGGGAGACAGAGAGAGAAAGAGAGAGAAAAAAAAGAAAGAAAGTGACTGAGAGGATATTGAACTGTTACCATTGTCCTAAAACACTTGACTGGAACACAATAGCAGGTATGATAAGCCTGTATTACTTTCACCCTTTCTCTGCCAGTGTTTATTTATTCCACAATCAGTCTTCCAATGCTTCCAGTGGAACCAAGTAATTAGTAAATGCTAATTAATTCATGGCCATAATTGTTTAATCCGTTTTCCTTAATTGCCTGTTTAAATCTACAGCGAAGTTAAATATTCCCAGTGTAGAGTTGGAAAATTACAGTTGTAATAAAATCATTTTTCATCTGTTATAATGACAGTGTGTTAGCTTGCTAATGCTATTACACCAGGTAGACTGACGATTACTCAGAGCTCAACAAGTACAGTAGAGGAAGAAAACGACAGAGAGGGGGGGTGGGGGTAAAGTGTGTGTGTGTGCACACGCATGTACAGTTGAAGTCGGAAGTTTCCATACACTTAGGTCGGAGTCATTAAAACTCGTTTTTCAACCACTCTACAAATTTCTTGTTAACAAACTATAGATTTGGCAAGTCGGTTAGGACATCTACTTTTTGCATGACACAAGTAATTTTTCCAACAATTGTTTACAGACAGATTATTTCACTGTATCACAATTCCAGTGGGTCAGAAGTTTACATACACTAAGTTGACTGTGCCTTTAAACAGCATGGAAAATTCCAGAAAATGATGTCATGGCTTTAGAAGCTTCTGATAGGCTAATTGACATCATTTGAATCAATTGGAGGTGTACCTGTGGATGTATTTCAAGGACTACCTTCAAACTCAGCTCAGTGGCTCTTTGCTTGACATCATGGGAAAATCAAAAGAAAAATCAGCCAATTTTTTTTAGACCTCCACAAGTCTGGTTCATCCTTGGGAGCAATTTCCAAACGCCTGAAGGTACCACGTTCGTCTGTACAAACAATAGTACACAAGTATAAACACCATGGGACCACGCAGCCGTCATACCGCTTAGGAAGGAGACGCATTCTGTCTCCTAGAGATTAGAGGTCGACCGATTGTGATTTTTTTTCATGCCGATACCGATTATTGGCGGGCCAATAAAGCCAGGACCGATTAAATCGGCAGATTTTATATATTTGTAATAATGACAATTCCAACAATACTGAATGAACAATGAACACTTATTTTAACTTAATATAATACATCAATAAAATCAATTTCGTCTCAAATAAATAATGAAACATGTTCAATTTGGTTTAAATAATGCAAAAACAAAGTGTTGGAGAAGAAAGTTAAAGTGCAATATGTGCCATGTAAAAAAGCTAACGTTTAAGTTCCTGGCTCAGAACATGAGAACATATGAAAGCTGGTGGTTCCTTTTAACATGAGTCTTCAATATTCCCAGGTAATAAGTTTTAGGTTGTAGTTATTATAGGACTATTTCTCTCTATACCATTTGTATTTCATATACTTTTGACTATTGGATGTTCTAATAGGTACTTTAGTATTGCCAGCCTAATCTCGGGAGTTGATAGGCTTGAAGTCATAAACAGCGCAATGCTTGAAGCCTTGCGAAGAGCTGCTGGCAAACGCAGGAAAGTGCTGTTTAAATGAATGCTTACGAGCCTGCTGCTGCCTACCACCGCTCAGTCAGACTGCTCTATCAAATCATAGACTTAATTATAATAGAATATGGTCAAATCCGGAAACTATCATTTCGAAAATAAAATGTTTATTCTTTCAGTGAAATACAGAACCATTCCGTATTTTATCGAACGGGTGGCATCCATAAGTCTAAATATTGCTGTTACATTGCACAACCTTCAATGTTATGTCAAAATTACGTAAAATTATGGCAAATTAGTTCGCAACGAGCCAGGCGGCCCAAACTGTTGCATATACCCTGACTCTGCGTGCAATGAACGCAAGAGAAGTGACACAATTTCCCTAGTTTAATATTGCCTGCTAACATGAATTTCTTTTAACTAAATATGCAGGTTTAAAAATATATACTTCTGTGTATTGATTTTAAGAAAGGCATTGATGTTTACGGTTAGGTATATTCGTGCAAAGATTGTGCTTTTAGGCAAATGCACTTTTGTTAAATCATCCCCCGTTTGGCGAAGTTGGCTGTCTTTGTTAGGAAGAAATAGTCTTCACACAGTTCGAAACGAGCCAGGCGTCGCAAACTGCTGCATATACCCTGACTCTGTCGCACAGAATGCAAGAGAAGTGACACAATTTCCCTAGTTAAAATAAATTCATGTTAGCAGGCAATATTAACTAAATATGCAGGTTTAAAAATATATACTTGTGTATTGATTTTAAGAAAGGCGTTG
>NC_138307.1:64051618-64066618 GCF_965601325.2 Salmo salar | reverse complement strand
CACTCAAAGCACTTTGAATTCAACTGATGGTTAAATTACTGGTTGCTTACCGTAAAACAACTCAGCTCTCCGGCCCATGTCCATAATGAATCAGAACTATAGTGCTGACATGTGAATATTCTGCAGGTTGAGTTCTTGGTATTTTTATGATATTTCATGGGAGGGAGAGAGATTGATACTGTGTGTACTGTCCAATCATATAGGACAATACTATTCAAAAGACATAGTTTCAAATGGTTAGTATGACCTATTACACTGATGTGTTTCAGCATCCAGCCTTCCAATGCATATTGTATAATAACCAGCTCTCAGTTTCAAATAGATCTTCCCTCTTCCCATGGCCCTTATTTATTAGGATGCAGTAAACCATATTTTAAGAGACAAAAAACATTTTACACTTAAAATCTTGTTTAGGATGCTGTTCAGGGGCGAAAATCTGATATCAACTTTGGAGGGGACAATTACATGAAATTTTCTCAAGAGCAATTCCTGAGGGGGACACCAAAAGTAGTGCTGTAACACATAGCCTACATTGTAATATGGTAAATGTATATTGAGGAACCAAAGAAATAAGGTGTTTGCCGTACTCCTAACTACCGGTACCCAAAACTACACAACTAATCACAACAGCAATACCATTGCCTTTAACAAATCTTAGTTCAGTCACCAGTTTAAGTTGAGAGTGGGGGTATCCATGGCATTTTCCAATTATGTTCCTATTTTACAAGTCAAAAAAATGGAGAACCTTTCATAATGTTGCCAAACAAAGACTCAACAAACTTACCTGAGACTCCCTGTCTCTGCCAGTCTGTCCCTGCATATCTGTCCCCAACTCTGCTGTCTGTGTGCCATCTGTTGCCTGCTCTGCCTAATGACATCATTGTGAAACATTTCCATCAGAATTTCATTTCTTTCTTATGAACATTTTATCAACTAGTCTTTGAGATATTAGGCTACTAGGGTTCTTACTATGCGTTTTGGTGTATTGAAAAATACTCTGATGTCCGTCTTTTATTTTTCTGCCATTTTTCTACCTGGCTGGCTGGCTGGCTGGCTGGCTACACACACAGTGTGTAGGTTATTTACAGTAGGAGATGGGCTTCTATCATCTTCAATCATTCTATATGGGCTTCGATCTAAAAGGTAGCTAGCAAATGTGAAACGGATTAAAATGACAAGAGTTGACAGCTGTATGAGTTCACCATTTACACAACATATGCTGCAACCTTTTGTAATTTTAATAGTTTGTTTCATATTGGCTGGCTTCCAACAATAGCTGAATTTGCAAAGCTAGCGAGCACCAATTCAGTTTCAGTGGTGTTTGCTATAATCTTTGCTACCCGGGTTAAATAAAGGTGAAATAAAATAAATAAATAAAAGTTCACTTGCGACAATTTAGCTTTTGCAACGAGACCATTAAATATATTTAAGACAATGGTAGAAGAGAGTGTAGTTCTGTTCAGTTTGGATTTCAGTTTATCGCTAACCTTATCACAGGGACTTTGAAGCACTAACTTACATCATCTGCATGCTGATTCCATCTTTGACGACGCCACATAAATGGAATAGGTACTAGCTAGCTTAATAGTTAATATTTGCGCGCTAGCTCTGCATATTCAGCTAGTCAGTTACGTGCATTGAGTGCCTTTCAGACAGTAGATACGACCTCTCTGTTACCTAGAAAGCTAAGGAACTGGCAGTGGATCAAACCATTGTGAGGCAAAAGGTGGGGGGGTTGCAATCTTTTGAAACTTAAAAACGCGCTATTAAGTGTCTATAAGCAGCACAATTGCTTTCATTGCATATTATTAATATTATTTAAATTACATAGTTATGTTTCAGTGATATATTGGGGGGGACAAATCATATTTTTCCCAGGATGGGGGGGGGGGGGGGGGTCGTGTCCCCCCCGGGATTTCCGCCCCTGACGCTGTTACTCACTTTGCTACTGGTAAACCCACCAGGATGCTCTTTTTGTTCCAGCCCGGCACTAAAAACACATGACATGGACTAATCTAGGGCAGGTGTGGTTGGTTAGTTGGAGAAAAATAGGTGGACCCCCTGGGAGTCAATCAGGAGTGTATTGAGAATCACTGCTTTAGAGAATCAACAAGTGAAAAGTGAGTGTTGCTTAGAATACCGTGTCCCTACACCAATGGGCAGAGACAGAAAGAGGAAGAGTGAAGTCTGGGGCCAACCCTCTCCTGCCCCATATTCAGGACCCCGCTGGCAGTGCCAGAAGGGGGAAGAGGCAGCAGTCGCCCCTGTGTCTCTCTCGCCTGCCACAGGAAGTGACATCGTCAGTAGAGCGTTGGGGTCGGGGCGGCTGCTGCCACCATGCAGAGAGAGTGGCATTCTGACAGGCGGGGTGAGGGAACGTGTCAACAACCCTGGGGTCCATCATACCAGAGACACAGAGGGGGGAGAAGAGAGAGAAAAGGGGGGAGAGAGAAAGAAGGGGGGTAGCAGACTGAAACAGTAGAAAAATGGGTGAAGAAAAGTGTGTGTGGTGTGTGTGTGTGCGCGTGCCTGCCTGCATAAGTATGTGCGTGTGTGTGTCGGCATATGTACATGTTTGTGCCTGTGTGTGTGTGTGTGTGTGTGTGTGTGTGTGTGTGTGTGTGTGTGTGTGTGTGTGTGTGTGTGTGTGTTGCAGACTCCCTCTCTTTATCCCTCTCTCTGTAGAACTGCTGTTATGGCCTCTCCTCCCTTCCCCTCTTCTCTTCCACTCACCTCCCTTCCCTCTCCTCCCCTCTCTTCTCTTCTCTTCTCTTCCACTCACCTCCCTTCCCTCTCCTCCCCTCTTCTCTGAGGCCTTGTGGCGCTCCATTTACTGACAGATTTATTCCCGCCTCCCAGAGAGAGATTACGTTTCCTGGGGAAACAGTGCTCTGATTGACAGGTGGACCAAGGCAGGAAGTTGGACACGGTCTGAAAAACGACCCATAACACAGTCCTGGGGATCCAGCTTTTGTTCCAGCCCAGCACTATCACACCTGATTCAGTTTACCAAAGTATTGATGGTTAATAGTGCCGGGCTGAAACAAAACCTGCACAGGAGGGGAGTGCTGAACACGTCGGTAGTAGTGGGCGTGTCTGAAAAGATGTTAATATATTAGAATATGGTAATAGCTCCCCCTTGTTCTCTGGTAGTTGGAAAACAAGAAGAACAAACCACTTTACTGTCTTGGGCCAGTTTGTGTTAAGAGCTTGGAATGGTTAATGATATAAGGTTGTGTTGGAAAGCTGATCCTGGATCAGTATTTGGAGGGTATTTTCTAGTGGCCTGGCTACCATTACCTCATCATTGCTGATGATGAGAAATGGGGGGGTGATTCTAGATGAGAACACGATTATTGATTATGATTATTGACAGAACTGAGCACTGTGACTCACACAAACACATGCTCACACAGAGGCACATGGAAAACAAAGTCAGAGCCTCTCTCACACACACACACACACACACACATATGAGAAAATGAGGTAATGATTACATTGAAGCCATTTTGTATGCTTCTTAATGCTGTGAGTAAAGGTACATATGATAGTTGAAAGACATGGTATAGTATTGATCCTGCAGTGTGTGTGTGTGTGTGTGTGTGTGTGTGTGTGTGTGTGTGTGTGTGTGTGTGTGTCGTGCTTCTGGTCTCTGAGCCAATTGAAGAGCAGCTCACTAATGGCAGCCCTGGCTAAATCCCTCTCCTGAAGAGAAGAGCATGGACTAAAGAGCACACACACTTACACTTAATAATACAACTCAGAGAAAGACCATGTTATTCTTGGATCTCTATCAAACGTTAGTGAGAGATAGCAGAAAATGTAGTGAGACAGACAGACAGACAGACAGACAGACAGACAGACAGACAGACAGACAGACAGACAGACAGACAGACAGACAGACAGACAGACAGACAGACAGACAGACAGACAGACAGACAGACAGACAGACAGACAGACAGACAGACAGACAGACAGACAGACAGACAGACAGACAGACAGACAGACAGACAGACAGACAGACAGACAGACAGACAGACAGACAGACAGACAGACAGACAGCGACAGACAGACAGACAGACAGACAGACAGACAGACAGACAGACAGACAGACAGACAGACAGACAGACAGAGCGGAGAAAGAGAGAGCATGGACCACAGAGACAGAGAGAGAGACAGGAGAGAGAGAGTAATGTATTATAATGTAGTTCAGCAGGTCTGTGTGTGAAATGCTATAGTCTGTAGACTTCCCATGGTTATTTAGAGCTGAGCCAGACACTGGGAGAGGAAGAGGAGGTGGAGGAAGAGGTAGGGCTCCCTACAGTTCACAGACTGAATGCTGTATGAATACACACATGCAAAATGTGCGCACACACACACACACACACACACACACACGCACAACACACACACACGCAATATTAGTATATTCTTTCCCCTGCTGGGATAGTGAAATATTGAGGTGGGCGTAGGTACCACCTTGCCTAGCACTTATCTAACCTCTGACCTGAACAACCTCTGACCTGAACAACCTCTGACCTGAACAACCTCTGACCTGAACAACCTCTGACCTGAACAACCTCTGACCTGAACAACCTCTGACCTGAACAACCTCTGACCTGAACAACCTCTGACCTGAATAACCCCTGACCTGAATAACCCCTGACCTGAATAACCTCTGACCGGACACAGACAGACAGCAACACTCCCTTCCTCTCAGGTTGACAGAATGCTCAACACTGTGAAATATCACTGACATTCACGCTACTAAATACACCACATTAGCTTTAATGACTGCCTTCATTGGAGTGTGTTAATGGTCCTGAACGTAGGGACGTGGTAGCAGTGCAGCATGAAGCCAGGGTAGAGCACCAGGGAGCAGTCGGGTCAAGTGACTTTCTCTAAGAACCTTTTACTGACTTCATGAGCCTTTATAACTACCCCTGAGAGAGAGAGGAGAGAGAGAGAAAAAAAATAGATAGAGAGAAGCCTGAGTGACCCAGCGACTATAGAGATAAAAGGAGAGAGGAAAGGAGATAATATTGACTGGGCAAGAGGAAGGAGGAGAGGTAAAGAGAGGTGGAAGGAGGAGAGGTAAAGAGGGGTGGAAGGAGGAGAGGTAAAGAGGGGTGGAAGGAGGAGAGGTAAAGAGGGGTGGAAGGAGGAGAGGTAAAGAGGGGTGGAAGGAGGAGAAGAGGGGGGAGGGGGGGGGGTGGAAGGAGGAGAGGAAGAGGGGTGGAAGGAGGAGAGGTAAAGAGGGGTGGAAGGAGGAGAGGTAAGAGGGAGGGGTGGAAGGAGGGAGGAGGGGGTGAAGGAGGAGGGGGGGGTGGAAGGAGGGAGGAGGGGGTGAAGGAGGAGGGGGTGGAAGGAGGAGGGAGAGGGGTGGAAGGAGGAGGGGGGGGTGGAAGGAGGAGAGGTAAAGAGGGGTGGAAGGAGGAGAAGAGAGGTGGAAGGAGGAGAGGTAAAGAGGTATAAGGAGAAGGGGTGAAGTAGAGGACGGCAAAGAAGAGAGGAAGGAGAGAAGAGAGAAAGAGGGAAGAGAGTAGAGAAAAGGAGAGAAAGAGGGAGGAGAGGGCAGACAAACACAGAATGTAGAGGGAGATGTAATTAACATTGAGACACACTAATGAAACAGGCAATGAGAAGGGCATCTCACTGGTGCCTCGGAGTCATTGTAAATCACATATACACACTCCAAAATGGACCTGTCATAACCCATTACAGATATTAGTAGTGACCGCTCATATCCCAATCAGAAACAGTGTCCCTGTCTCTCTCCCTTTCATTTCTCCCCCTCTCCTCCCTCCCTCTGCATTTGAATAGAAAAAAAGTTGATCATTATGGTGGCTTCAGTGGAGTGAAGAATTATACATACTGGAGAGAGAGTGTGTATGTGTGTGTGTGTGTGTGTGTGTGTGTGTGTGTGTGTGTGTGTGTGTGTGTGTGTGTGAGAGATAGCATGACCCTGGCTCCAAGCTCTAATGTGGGTCAGTGAGTCTAACAGAGTGAATCCTGACCAACTTCTCTGGCCCCGTTCCAGGGTCACACACACACACACACACACCCACAGCAAAACAACTTTTGTAACACATACTTCGATATAGTCAATGAGAAAGTTGTCAGTTTCATTCCCATAGTGACTTTTTGTCACTTCACATAATGTATGAAAAACTCTTCCAAATAATATTGTTAGTATCACTCATCGGTTTGCCAGCTCTCTGTCTCTCTCACACACACAGCCGGGTAGGTATTGATGAAACGGTCCCAGTCTGTTCTAACACACATTTCAATATCTCATCTTCTGCAGTTAATCACACTTACTACAGACAGAGAGAGAGACAGAGAGAGAGACAGAGAGAGAGAGAGAGAGACAGAGAGAGAGAGAGACAGAGAGAGACAGAGAGAGAGAGAGAGAGAGAGAGACAGAGAGAGAGAGACAGACAGAGACACAGACAGAGACACAGACAGAGACACAGACAGAGACACAGACAGAGACACAGAGAGAGAGAGAGAGAGAGAGAGTGGAGGTCTGGCCCGAGGCCCAGAGTAGAAAATCCATACCCTCCCTGTTATCAGGCTCATAATTGGTTTTCCTCCATCCAGGCCCCTGCCTCCACTATTTCCCCCATCCCTCTCTCCCTCCGTCTCTCTCTCACTCAACCTGAGCAAAGCATTAGCTCCACTGTAGGTAGTACTACACTATACACGAGAGGAATACTGTGGTGACAGACAGACCAGAGAAGGACGGTGCTGGACGGGCGGGCGGACAGGTGGACAGACTGACAGAGACTTCCAGCTGGGTTAGATACTCAACATGCTGTATGACAATGTCTCCTGGACAGAGAACACAGAGAGGGACGGAGAAAAGACGAGTGGGGACAGGGACAGGGAGAGACAGGGAAGAGAGAGATCAAAACGCAGCTAGAAGAAAATAGAACTTGTTTAGAGAAAGAGAAATGGAGGGAACATGTAAGAGAGAAAAGAGACGGTGAGAGAGGAGACCGATCCTCAGGGAGAAAGAAAGAGAGAAGGAGAGACGGATCCTCAGGGAGAAAGAAAGAGAGAGAGAAGGAGAGATCGATCCTCAGGGAGAGAGAAAGAGAGAAGGAGAGACCGATCCTCAGGGAGAAAGAAAGAGAGAAGGAGAGACCGATCCTCAGGGAGAAAGAAAGAGAGAAGGAGAGACCGATCCTCAGGGAGAAAGAAAGAGAGAAGGAGAGACCGATCCTCAGGGAGAAAGAAAGAGAGAAGGAGAGACCGATCCTCAGGGAGAAAGAAAGAGAGAAGGAGAGACCGATCTTCAGGGAGAAAGAAAGAGAGAAGGAGAGACCGATCCTCAGGGAGAAAGAAAGAGAGAAGGAGAGACCGATCCTCAGGGAGAAAGAAAGAGAGAAGGAGAGACCGATCTTCAGGGAGAAAGAGAGACCGATCCTCAGGGAGAAAGAAAGAGGCCGATCCTCAGGGAGAAAGAAAGAGAGACCGATCCTCAGGGAGAAAGAAAGAGAGACCGATCCTCAGGGAGAAAGAAAGAGACCAATCCTCAGGGAGAAAGAAAGAGACCGATCCTCAGGGAGAAAGAAAGAGAGACCGATCCTCAGGGAGAAAGAAAGAGAGACCGATCCTCAGGGAGAAAGAAAGAGAGACCGATCCTCAGGGAGAAAGAAAGAGAGACCGATCCTCAGGGAGAAAGAAAGAGAGACCGATCCTCAGGGAGAAAGAAAGAGACCGATCCTCAGGGAGAAAGAAAGAGACCGATCCTCAGGGAGAAAGAAAGAGACCGATCCTCAGGGAGAAAGAAAGAGACCGATCCTCAGGGAGAAAGAAAGAGAGACCGATCCTCAGGGAGAAAGAAAGAGAGACCGATCCTCAGGGAGAGAGAAAGAGAGACCGATCCTCAGGGAGAGAGAAAGAGAGACCGATCCTCAGGGAGAGAGAAAGAGAGACCGATCCTCAGGGAGAAAGAAAGAGAGACCGATCCTCAGGGAGAAAGAAAGAGACCGATCCTCAGGGAGAAAGAAAGAGACCGATCCTCAGGGAGAAAGAAAGAGAGACCGATCCTCAGGGAGAAAGAAAGAGAGACCGATCCTCAGGGAGAGAGAAAGAGAGACCGATCCTCAGGGAGAAAGAAAGAGAGACCGATCCTCAGGGAGAAAGAAAGAGACCGATCCTCAGGGAGAAAGAAAGAGAGACCGATCCTCAGGGAGAAAGAAAGAGAGACCGATCCTCAGGGAGAAAGAAAGAGAGACCGATCCTCAGGGAGAAAGAAAGAGAGACCGATCCTCAGGGAGAAAGAAAGAGAGACCGATCCTCAGGGAGAAAGAAAGAGAGAAGGAGAGACAGATCCTCAGAGAGAAAGAGAACTTCTGTGAGTGTAATGTTTACTGTTCATTTTTATTGTTTATTTCACTTTTGTATATTATTAGATCCACTACCTCCAACATCCCTCCTCTCTCCCTCGGCCTGCTTAGATCCACTACCTCCAACATCCCTCCTCTCTCCCTCGGCCTGCTTAGATCCACTACCTCCTACCTCCTACCTCCCTCCTCTCTCCCTCGGCCTGCTTAGATCCACTACCTCCAACATCCCTCCTCTCTCCCTCGGCCTGCTTAGATCCACTACCTCCTACCTCCCTCCTCTCTCCCTCGGCCTGCTTAGATCCACTACCTCCAACATCCCTCCTCTCTCCCTCGGCCTGCTTAGATCCACTACCTCCTACCTCCCTCCCTCGGCCTGCTTAGATCCACTACCTCCAACATCCCTCCTCTCTCCCTCGGCCTGCTTAGATCCACTACCTCCTACCTCCCTCCTCTCTCCCTCGGCCTGCTTAGATCCACTACCTCCAACATCCCTCCTCTCTCCCTCGGCCTGCTTAGATCCACTACCTCCTACCTCCCTCCTCTCTCCCTCGGCCTGCTTAGATCCATTACCCCTAACATCCCTCCTCTCTCCCTCGACCTGCTTAGATCCACTACCTCCTACCTCCCTCCTCTCTCCCTCGGCCTGCTTAGATCCACTACCTCCAACATCCCTCCTCTCTCCCTCGGCCTGCTTAGATCCACTACCTCCAACATCCCTCCTCTCTCCCTCGGCCTGCTTAGATCGACTACCTCCTACCTCCCTCTCTCCCTCGGCCTGCTTAGATCCACTACCTCCTACCTCCCTCTCTCCTTCCCTCTCTCACACCTACCTTGCGTTTCCACTCTTTCCCCCTCTCTCTTTTTTTCCACCTCCCTCAAAGTCAGATGTATTTAAAGTGCATTTCAACTGGGTCTCCATTTCCCTCTTTCTGGAGTGTCAACAACCAGACATTTCACATGGAATATCCAAGCGGGAAAAAGGTTACAATAGCCGATCAGTGATTTTGGATGATTTCCGTAAAGTTTTTCGTTTTTTTAAAGACAGGCGGCTATTCGCGGTTACATCAATCAGACATAAAACATTTTGCACAAACGCATAAAGTAATAATAAAATAATCCACACAATAACTCATAGCCAATTCCTTTTCCTCCCGAATTCAACCGCTTTTGGTGATCTGAAAAGAAATGACCACTGGACTCACAGAGAACGATATATTCTCTATTTTCACTGCAGTCAGGGTGTGTTAAAAATGTTATATCCGTTTTAAAAAGAACTCATTTGTCATGTTTTCCACCTTGGGTCATACAAGGAAAGGAACGTTCTGGTCATATTGAGACATACGAGCACTATCCTAACATAGTGGTTTAAACTCCAATGCAGAGTTATGGTGATCGGTAGTGAAGGATTAGTTTTGCACATCAGTGTGTGTGTGTGTGTGTTTCTCATTCTTTATGAATTTCAAACTGTGTGTGTCAGAGTTTGCGTTTGGGAATTGGAGGACAATCTGTTGCCGTCAGCTCGGCCTGATGGGAAATATGGCCCATTAGGGGCCGTCACTCAGAGTAATTCACTTCCTGGTTTCTCTGCTCGCGCTACGGCTCCCACTGCAACGAGAAATGGGCGAACGGGAAATCAATTACCGTGGGAATTAAGAGTGCATCATAGCACTGGCTGGTTAAACGCTATCCATCACCTCGTGACAGACACACACAAATTCATTCATTTACCAACTCTCCATCACACACACACACACATTGCAATGTTGTTTGATGGATTGAAGCTGAATGGCAGCTGAACTCAGTCATAGAAGTAATAGTACTTCAGGACAGGGTTGAGATCAGCTGTCACACACACACACACACACACACACACACACTAAGAACTGCTGACCCAATTCCATTGTGTGCATGGAGGCCTGTCTTGAGACTGAAAATGTCATCGGAGCGCCAATCTACCTCTGTCTGCACTGTCACCTCTAAAGCTGTCAGGACTGTTCACACACACACACACACACACACACAACACACACCCAATACATTCAGGCATACTGCAGCTATAAATACATACAGCAGGGATCATCAACTAGATTCAGCCGTTGGATGAGTTTTTCTTGAGTGGATAGCCAGGGGTTCGGAACATAATTACAAATAATTGGTAAGACTGCAAATTGACCGCAAGAAGCCCAAACGGACATAATATTTGACTAAAACACAATCATTTTAAACCTTGCTTGCATTTGTGACCCGTTTCAGGTAGCTAGGCACATGTCACACATCACTACTTCACAGGAGAGGCATTTGAAATCCTTCATTTTGTGGTGATTTTTTGGGGAAGAAATGCCGTCTGGAACATTCATTCACAACTTTCATTTGTTTTAATAACAAACTTGTATTCCATCTGTAAATATAGATAAAGTTGTTGGTTAGTTGGTTGAGCCCAGTTGGTTTAGCCCCAGAAAAAGACAGGAGCCTTCCCGCTAGCCATGATTGGCTGAGATAATGGATGGGCTGGACATGCCGGGAGATGAGTTTGGATTGGTCTGCCATGTAGAATGCTTCTGTCTATAACGTGAGCTGCTCACGTGTGTTAATAATCGAGAACTACAAAAAATGCGCTCCATTTCTCAACAACATTGATAACCTGAATTTAGCAGGCGCTATCGACAGATCAGTTGGGCTACTTTCTGCACACGCCACGGTCAGTGTGAACCGGAGTGACTTGACCCAACGCTGGCCAAGCAAGATGGAGGACCAACAAGAGAGTTAAATGGTTCCAGTCTGCCTTGAAGCGTTCATCCGTCTATACAGGTAAGAGTCTAGCTACATTTTCCAATGTTATACATTTCTGGCTCGCTAGCTAACGTTACGTGTATGATCTGTGTAGTAATATTATTTCTATCTCAGAAAGCCATTTGCATTGATAGTTATAGCATAATGTTATGCAACTAGTTAACATTGAACCTAGTTGGTCATCTTTAGCTACCTGCAGATTCATGCATGGTAGTAGGAGTTGGGATTATGGTTCATTGTTAAGCTAGCTAGCTACATGTCTAAACAAAATACTCCACTATGCAAGTAACCATTTCACTGTACTGTTTACACCTTCTGTATCCTGTGCATGTGACAAACTTTGATATAGTGCATGTTTACCAGAGACGGTAATGTGAAGAACAACATGACCTGCACCAAAGTCAGATTAGGTGGCCAAATAAAATCCCCCGCGGTGCCGCCAGATGGGGAACCATGACCTACAGTATAGTCATACATATATTCATATCTATACAGCTGTCCAGCTCAACTAGGAAGGGAGGAGGGAGAGAGGGATAGAGAGAGAGAGCGGAGGTCATCAACGTTTTCATGCATTTCGTTTTACGAAACCATAAGACCAACCTTATTCAAAACACAAAAGTGGGACCTCCTTGCTAAATATATTCTACCCACCGTCTTGGCACGGTGCGAGTTATCCGCCGTCTTGGCACGGTGCGAGTTATCCGCCGTCTTGGCACGGTGCGAGTTATCCCAGAACAAGTACCAGTATACAAGCCAAAGGAGGCAGGAAGGAATGTGTGTCTGACACTTCCACTGCTATGTACAGGTCAGAACCTCATTAACTACAATGACAGTCTGGCCTCCCATTCATCATCTCCCCTTCCATGGGCTGGGTCCCAATACTCTGGGAACAGCCTTCTTCCCTTGGCCTCTTTCCTTATGTCCTGTGCTGATCTCCTAACAGGAAGTACTTGTCCTTGTTAATTCGGAGGAAGAGAGAATGATTGATAGAGTGACAGAGAGAGACTGGGTCTCTGTCTCTATAGAGGAAGAGAGAGAGGATGAGTAAGGAGTGAACGAATGAGTGATGGAGAGAGACTGACAGCAAGACCAAGGTCGAAGAGCAAGAGAGAAAAGAGAGACAGACAGAGAAAAAGACAGTTTTCTCTCAGTCCATCTCTGTTTGGATCTATCTAGACTTTTGTGTTTCACACACACACACACACACACACACACACACACCTTAATCAACTACTGATTATCCCTCCCCCACTCCAGACAGAGCCAGAAGCACACTGATGCCAACACACACAAGAGATTTAAAACAGGGCTATGCATATGCTGTAGACATGCTACAGTGATAATGCTAGCTTCCTTCCTTTAGTCCTTGAACCACTGATCACACACAAATACGCAAACACACTCACAATCAAATCTAATTTAGAATAAAACAGGTTTAGACCTTCGTGAAACACTTACTTACAAGCCCCCAACCAACAATGCAGCTTTAAGAAAATACCTAAAAAAAGAGATGAGTAACAAATAATTAAAGAGACGCAATAAATAACAATAGCGAGACTATATACAGGGGGGTACTGGTACAGAGTCAGTGTGCGGGGGCACCGGTGTTGAGGTAATATGTACATGTAGGTAGAATTATGAAAGGTGACTATGCAAATAGTCTGGGTAGCCATTGGACTAGATGTTCAGGAGTCTTATGGCTTGGGGGGGGGTAGAAGCTGTTCAGAAGCCTCTTGGACCTAGACTTGGTGCTCCGGCACTGCTTGCCATGCGGTAGCAGAGAGAACAGTCTATGACTAGGGTGGCTGGAGTCATTGACAATTTTTAGGGCCTTCCTCTGACACCGCCTGGTATAGAGGTCCTGGATGGCAGGAAGCTTGGCCCCAGTGATGTACTGTGCCGTACACACTACCCTCTGTAGTGCCTTGCGGTCGGAGGCAGAGCTTTTGCCATACCAGGTAGTGATGCAACCCATCAGGATGCAGCTGTAATATATTTAAATGAGTGGACTGTGGAATGCTTGTTATCTGTAATGAATGTTTTACAACGCGTTTTCTTAGCCACACACACACTTGTGATGAAGTGAGCTCTGGAGTGTCCTAACGGTTTGTACTGTTACACAGGGTAGACACATTCAACACCTCTCTAATGTTCACAGAACTAAAGGAAACTTAATCAAATCTCAAGAGTTATGTTGAGTGAGGAGTAGGTACGTGAGAGAGAGAGAGAGACCCAGGACAGCAACACAATTAGACCCAACCAAATCATGAGAAAACAAAACAATATTACTTGACACATTGGAAAGAATTAACCAAAAAAACAGAGCGAACTAGAACGCTATTTGGCCCTAAACAGAGAGTACACAGTGGTAGAATACCTGACCACTGTGACTGACCCAAACTTAAGGAAATCTTTGACTATGTACAGACTCAGTGAGCATAGCCTTGCTATTGAGAAAGGCCGCCGTAGGCAGACCTGGATCTCAAGAGAAGACAGGCTATGTGCACACTGCCCACAAAATGAGGTGGAAACTGAGCTGCTCTTCCTGAGCTGCACTTCCATTTATATATCTATTGGGGGAAATACCACAGTGTGTCATCACAGCAGCAAGATTTGTGACCTGTTGGCACAAAAAAAGGACAACCAGTGAAGAACAAACACAATTGTAAATACAAGCCATATTTATGTTGATTTATTTTCCCTTTTGTACTGTAACTATTTGGACATCGTTACAACACTGTGACATTAGAAATGTCTTTATTCTTTTGGAAGTGTAATGTTTCCTGTTAATTTTTTATTGTTAATTTCACTTTTGTTTATTATCTACTTCACTTGCTTTGGCAATGTTAACATGCGTTTCCCATGCCAATAAAGCCCTTACATTGAATTGAAACTGAATTGAGAGAGAGTGTATGTGTGTTCCCACTTACATTCTCCACAGTTAACCCCTGACCCATGTCTACCCCTCCTCCAAACTACTCCTTTACATCTCCCCATCTTCTATCTTTATGGATGGCCTGTTTACACCCCTCCTATACACACACACACACACACACACACACACACACACACACACACACACACACCTGAAGTGGTTTTCCCATATGGTTGGTTTAGTCACACACACGCGTCAGAGGTGGTCATCCCAAACTAGGCGGTTGAGGAAACACACACACATATGTGTGTTGGCCTGCCAAGGCTAGCGGTTCAGTCTAGTGGTCCACTACACCATGAGTGCTGCTGTGGTGGGAAAAAGTGACATTTATAACTGATTCTAAGTGTTATAATAAGACCAATTCTGAGTGTTGTGGTGAGAAACTACTACAGAAAATAAACAGTATTTTGTGTTATTGGTCTGGTCTTCATAGACTGATACATACTGGGAAAATGAGCGAGGACCAATCACTATCTCTCTATGTGTGAAATTGCAGTGTTGAGGGGACTCCGGGATGCTGGCCTTCTAGGCAGATTTGCAAAGAAAAATCCATATCTCAGACTGGCTAATAAAAAGGAAAGATTAAGATGGGCACAAGAACACAGACACTGGACAGAGGAACTCTGCCGAGAAGGCCAGCATCTCGGAGTAACCTCTTCACTGTTGACGTTGAGACTAGAGGTCGACCGATTAATCGGAATGGCCGATTTCAAGTTTTCATAACAATCGGAAATCGGTATTTATGGACGCCGATTTATTTATATTTTTACACCTTTATTTCACTAGGCAAGTCAGTTAAGAACACATTCTTATTTTCAATGACGGCGTAGGAACGGTGGGTTAACTGCCTTGTTCAGGGGCAGAACGACAGATTTTTACCTTGTCAGCTCAGGGATTCAATCCTGCAACCTTACGGTT
>NC_138307.1:64029118-64046618 GCF_965601325.2 Salmo salar | reverse complement strand
AGCTAGTATATATCTGAACCATGGCCATGAAATCATCTACTATTGATTTTCCTGTGTGTGTGTGTGTGTGTGTGTGTGTGTGTGTGTGTGTGTGTGTGTCCCACTATGTGGTGCTGAGAGGTTCTGGGAAAGGGCCTCACAGCTTTGGAATGTTCTGAATGACTCGAGCCTCAAGATGGGGGAATATGCATCATTGTCTCCCAAAGAAAACTCCCCAAACATTACTTACCCTAATAGAACCCTCCACCTTCCGTTTGACACACACACACACACACACACACTTTTATGAGTCAGGGAATAAGCCTGTCCAGATGGACAGTCTATAGACCACCCACTGTTTCACAGACTGGACTGCATGGACCATTGCCTTGCCTTGACCCAGTAAAAGCCCAACTTTCAGTGTAACCCAGTACAACACACACACACACACACACACACACACATACACGCTACACAACAGTTCCTCAGGGACACCATTTTCTGTCACTGCAAGCTTGTGCTAGGAATACATAGCACAGGCCTATCCAAACATTGCATTTGATGCCAGCAGTCTTGTGGAACTGGTACAAAATGAAACTTCCAAATACTGTGCCACATGGCAGTTGATATGTACATATTGTTGTTCGATTCCTTTTCCTAATTTAACTGTAAGATGTAAAAAAAAAAAAAAAAAATGTTTTTTATTGTTCCTGGAGGCTGTTGCCATAGTGATGTACAAGCCTACCCTTTAGCTCCATCTCTTTACGCGCAGTTTAAGCACGCGCATGCACAAACACACAGTCCCCATGCTCCCCCTTCCTCTTGCTTCCAATTCTCTCTTCCTTCATAGGCATACGCCCTTCCCATCTTCAACTGTCTTGTTTCTCCCTCTCTCCCATCAGTGCACCTCAACACAGCTGTAAAAGCAAAGCACCGCTGCACGGCCTGAGGTGATACTCCTCCCGTACGCCCGGTCCTTTGATCTAACTGATCACCTCTCTCAGTCCTCTCTTCTTTACTGATAGAAGGAGAGGCCTGGAGGAAAGGGACTATTTTCACAGTCTAAAGTTGTCTTCAGACGAGGCTAAAAGTTCCGTTTTGGCCTGAAAGACAATCCTTTTATGAGGTTACAGCAAAACATACCGCCAGCCATTCAGCAACATATCACAAACACTTGGACTATGTTATGGTCATTTAATAATAGCCTATTTAATTTATCAATGACGGCACACTGGCATAGGTCTACACACCATGAGGCCTTCAACAGGCCCTCAATAGGCACTGAGTGTTTAGGCTACTGCTCAATGCCAAATATTCATGCTGGTTGCTCCGACTAGACGTAACATAGTAGACATATTTCGGGGTACCTCCAAGTCGTATGATACTGTATGTAGGAATTAGAGGTCGACCGATTAATCGGAATGGCCGATTAATTAGGGCCTATTTCAAGTTTTCATAACAATCGGTAATCGGTATTTTTGGACACCGAGTTGCCGATTTGTTTTTGATACACCTTTATTTAACTAGGCAAGTCAGTTAAGAACAAATTCTTATTTTCAATGACGGCCTAGGAACGGTGGGTTAACTGCCTTGTTCAGGGGCAGAACGACAGATTTTTACCTTGTCAGCTCGGGGATTCGATCTGCAACCTTTCGGTTACTAGTCCAACGCTCTAACCACCTGCCTTACATTGCACTCCACGAGGAGCCTGCATGGCAGGCTGACTACCTGTTACGCGAGGGCAGCAAGAAGCAAAAGTAAGTTGCTAGCTAGCATTAACCTTATCTTATAAAAAACAATCAATCTTAACATAATCACTAGTTAACTACACATGGTTGATGATATTACTAGTTTATCTAAAGTGTCCTGCGTTCCATATAATCGATGCGGTGCCATTTCATTTCTCATTGAATCACAGCCTACTTCGACAAACGGGTGATGATTTAACAAAAGCGCATTTGCGAAAAAAGCACTGTCGTTGCACCAATGTACCTAACCATAAACATCAATGCCTTTCTTTAAAATCAATACACAAGTATATATTTTTAAACCTGCATATTTAGTTAATATTGCCTGATAACATGAATTTCTTATAACTAGGGAAATTGTGTCACTTCTCTTGCGTTCTGTGCAAGCAGTCATATGCAGCAGTTTGGGCTGCCTGGCTCATTGCGAACTGTGTGAAGTCCATTTATTCCTAACAAAGGCCGTAATTAATTTACCAGAATTGTACATAATTATGACATAACATTGAAGGTTGTACAATGTAACAGTAATATTTAGACTTAGGGATGCCGTCCGTTAGATAAAATACGGAATGGTTCCGTATTTCACTGAAAGGAAAAACGTTTTGTTTTCGAGATGATAGTTTCCGGATTCGACCATTTTAATGACCAAAGGCTCGTATTTCTGTGTGTTATTATGTTATAATTAAGTCTATGATTTGATAGAGCAGTCTGTCTGAGCGATGGTAGGCACCAGCAGGCTCGTAAGCATTCATTCAAACAGCACTTTTGTGCGTTTGCCAGCAGCTCTTCGCAATGCTTCAAGCATTGTGCTGTTTATGACTTCAAGCCTATCAACTCCCGAGATTAGGCTGGTGTAACCGATGTGAAATGGCTAGCTAGTTAGCGGGGTGCGCGCTAATAGCGTTTCAAACGTCACTCACTCTGAGACTTGGAGTAGTTGTTCCCCTTGCTCTGCATGGGTAACGCTGCTTCGAGGGTGGCTGTTGTCGATGTGTTCCTGGTTCGAGCCCAGGTATGAGCGAGGAGAGGGACGGAAACGATACTGTTACACTGGCAATACTAAAGTGCCTATAAGAACATCCAATAGTCAAAGGTATATGAAATACAAATCGTATAGAGAGAAATAGTCCTATAATAACTACAACCTAAAACTTCTTACCTGGGAATATTGAAGACTCATGTTAAAAGGAACCACCAACTTTCATATGTTCTCATGTTCTGAGCAAGGAACTTAAACGTTAGCTTTTTTACATGGCACATATTGCACTTTTACTTTCTTCTCCAACACTTTGTTTTTGCATTATTTAAACCAAATTGAACATGTTTCATTATTTATTTGAGGCTAAATTGATTTTATTGATGTATTATAAAGTTAAAATAAGTGTTCATTCAGTATTGTTGTAATTGTCATTATTACAAATAAATACAAAAAAAATCTGTATCGTCTTTTTTTGGTCCTCCAATAATCGGTATTGGTATTGAAAAATCATAAATCGGTCGACCTCAGGTAGGAATGGTCTGGTTACTTAAGACAGAAATTAATGCTATTTGATTTGCAACATATCATACGGATTGGAGAACGTAACATATCCTACTAAATGGAGGGATACAAAAGAACGTCCCAAACCATACTAATTGCTCTAAGACCAGGTTGAAATTAACAAATATATCTACAAGGTAACATCAACATTTGCAGTAGCAATTGATGTGTATTAGGCTACAGGTCATTGCTGTCAACACCACCTTCATACAAAACCATGCATCATTATAATGTTTAGCCAGGGTCAGTGTAAAAGTGCACAACAATTTGACAGCTGTCAAGATTGATGTAGCCAATCTTATGCACAGTTTGTGCGCCAAGTTTATATCTAACGCAAAGCCCCTTCTCGGAAACAAAGACTACAACCAGGCTTTAGCAGAGGCTGCCTCGGGCTTTCCTGAATTCTAAATTCACATAAAGTAATTGGTCTCATGACATGTCAGTTTGCGTAAAACTGCTATGCTCCAACTTTGGCGCAACAGCCCATATTTTTCAACGTAGACCATCAATAGAAGTATGTCAATAGTAGTACCAACTAGGCAATCTTCATATTACATGAACATGTATGTTGACGACTTCGCCTACCTCAGTAGGTTTGGCAGAGGTATGGAGCCCGAGGCTGTCCCCAGGATTCCCCTTTTCCCACTCAGTAATTTCTCCACCAGGACCACATTCCCGGTCCTGGCCGCTTCTAGTAGTTCTTGTTCCTTCCCCATCCGACCGAATTTCTTCTAATCCCGGATTTATAATCCAAAACCGGTATGTAGAAAGAGAATGACGGCGGCGGGGATACCCCTTCACTGTATCGTGTGAAAAAACATCTGTGTGTTCTTTTTACTGCATGTTGCAGTAAGCGTTCCCTCAAATGGGTCGGTTACCGTCCGCGGTGTGCTGCAAGGTTGGCAGGCTCAGTTGCAGAACGAGTCCATTGTCGAACCGAACGCAGGAATGAGGAACCGTAAATAGCGCATTTTGCACGGTACTGCCTGCTGCAGCTGGCTCGAGGGAACTACGAACAAGCCGGTTGCCAAACCCAGACCGCCCCTCGCTCTCTTCTATCTCGGTTCGGCTATTTTGTCCTCTCTTCTCCTCTCCGTGTAGCCCAACAAACACGCTGTGTCGTGTCCTCTCGTTCGATGTCTGTCTGTTATTGTAGCATCCCAATCGCTTCCAATTTCTTTCTCTCAGTTCTCCACTTTCTTCGAACCGCACTCGCCACAGTGCCTAGTGCTATCCTGCCTAATCCAGCGTTGTACAGTATGGGCGTGGATGGCGGGTTACAGCACCAACCGGAGGAAGAGGCTAAGTTAATTTATTTGCTAATTTAATTTATTTGCTAATTTAAGAAAGTCACAGGTTATATGAAAAGGCTCCTAAATTCCGATAACAGTCAGCTTTAGGAGGAATATCGATGTGTATATTCCACTATTGAGCGAATAACTGGTGCACATTTCATTATTATTGTTTTATCAAGATAACCTTCCAAAATACATAAATCAGTGGATGCTGTAAAACAAAAATATGGGCTATATAGTGAAAATAATAGCAGCCTTGGTCTATGTCATGTGTTTGTGTGACAAAACAAGCAAGAGACTGATGTTTTTTAATGGTCTGCTCTGTCCATTGACAGGCTTGCACACACCCCCTTTGTCAATCTCTTCATCCCTTGCCAGAAGATTTATATTTATTTTTTTACCTTTATTTAACCTCTCTTGGGTAGGGGGCAGTATTTTCACATCCGGATGAAAAGCGTGTCCAAAATAAACTGCCTGTTACTCAGGCCCAGAAGCTAGGATATATATAATTGTTAAATTTGGATAGAAAACACTCGAAAGTTTCTAAAACTGTTAAAATTAGGGCTGTGAGTATAACAGAACTGATATGGCAGGTGAAACCCAGAGGACAAACCATCATAAAAAAATGTTTTTCAGCCTACCACTGTTTTCAATGGCTGTCACTTTTATTACAAGGCGAAATCCTCCCAGATTGCAGTTCCTATGGCTTCCACTAGATGTCAACAGTCTTTAGAAAGAGTTTCATGCTGGTTTTTGGAAAAATTAGGCAGAAATTGTAGTTTTTCTAGGTGGCTCCCATTTTGGCTGTATTGTTTCCAAGCGCATGGAAGAGAGCGCGTTCTTTGGTATTTTTCTCCGGTAAAGACAATAGCGATTCTCATTCTTAAATTCGATCGTTTATTTACATATTAGGGTACCTAAGGTTTGATTATAAACGTTGTTTGACTTGTTTGGAAAAGTTTATTAGTAACGTTTGTGATTCATTTTGTATGCATTTTGATGGAGGGAAACTGGGTGGATTATTGACTGAAGCGCACCAGCTAAACTGAGTTTTTATGGATATAAAGAAGGACATTATTGAACAAAAGGACCATTTGTGATGTATCTGGGACCTTTTGGAGTGCCAACAGAAGAAGATCATCAAAGGTGAGGCATTTATTATAGCGCTATTTCTGACTTTTGTGGCGCACCTGCCTGGTTGAAATGTGTTTTTCATGCTTTTGTATGCGGGGCGCTGGCCTCAGATAATCGTATGGTGTGCTTTTGCCGTAAAGCCTTTTTGAAATCTGACACAGCGACTGGATTAACAAGAAGTTAAGCTTTATTTTGATGTATTACACTTGTGATTTTATGAAAGTTAAATATTTTTAATTCTGTAGTTTGAATTTCGCCGGATGTGGCCAGGTGGGACGCTACCGTCCCACCTGCCCATAAGAAGTTAACCTTTATTTACCTAGGCAAGTCAGTTAAGAACAAATTCTTATTTACAATGACGGCCTTCTCCGGCCAAACCCTCCCCTGAACCGGACATCGCTTGGCCAATTGTGCGCAGCCCTATGGGACTCCCAATCACAGCCGGGTGTGATTCAGCCCGGGATCAAACCAGGGTCTGTAGTGACGCTTCTAGCACTGAGATGCAGTGTCTTAGACCGCCACTCAGTGACCTGCAGATAATACCCAATTATTCACTAGTTCACTATGGGTTAATTAGGAATGTCACTATTTTGGTAACAATGCTGTAAATTAAGGAACACACACAGCTGTGTGATTGTGCCCTGTCTGCACCTCTGATGTGAGCTCAGTGCATTGCTTCCTGTCATGCTGGGAAGAGAACGTCTTATTGAGAGAGGGAGGGTGATGGAGAAAAACAAAGTAGGACGTCATATAGCCTACTAAACGAGAGGGAGGTGAGGAATCTCCTTGCCAGAGAGAGAGAGAAGCAGCTGCAGCCCCATCGAGTGTTGGATAGAGATACTACAATCTGACTGTCGGGGGAGAGCAGTGAAGCTGATCTCATGAGCCAAATCTATTCCATAGCAGAACCACAGACACATACAAAACAGTCCTTGTTTCACTCCATTGTTTAGCTGTCATTTCATTGGTAGATAATGAGAGGAGAAATGTGTGCTTCAAAACGAGTCAAACCTATTAAATGATACATCTATTTTTTCATTTTCTACTCTTCTCCTTTCTGATTTTTAACTGGATTACATGTCAAAACCACAGCAAGGAGCACATTCAGCAAGACGCAACGTTTTGGAACATTCAGATCAAAATATGATATAAAAAAAACTAAGTTTGTCTCTGACACATATGGAGTCACCTTAGCTATTTTCATGGCATTTCTATCTGCAACATTTGACTATTGAATGTGGCTCTGGGTGACTACAGGAGAACCTACAGTCAATCAAGGACGTTGGCAGCATACACAACAGTGGACAGTAAGGGCTCTGTCTCAATCCATCCATGTCCTCTCCTTGACTACTCGGATCAGAAAGACCTGACCACAATTAACAAGTATAAGCAGTCTAGCACATTAAATATGGCCGACATCACAGAGCCATTATTTTGACCTGCAAACAGTGGTTTCTGTTGCTCATCAGGGGAAGTCCCCGCTTCATAAGGTGTTTCGGTGATGATGGGCGCCCCCTTCAGAAGGTGCAGTGAACGTGTTGATCTGGCCCGATCTGAGCCAGGTGGCTCGTCCACTGCTCCTCCCACTTAAGCCAGAGCCATTGAGATGCCTTCTCTGGCTCTTTTTCAGTTAATCTTTCCTCAATTCCTTTTCAAAAAACACTGGAGAAGACCTGAGTGGAGGGATCTTGGACCATCCCCTTCAATACGTTTGAGAATGCGGCCAGGCGATACTCTAGAACCCTCAAATTTAAATCTGGACCTCTAAGCCAGTTCCACTGCTTTTTTCTCCTCTAGACCTGGGACACCAGGTGGTGCAATTAACTATCAGGTAGAACAGAAAACCAGCAGCACTCTGGACCACCAGGGTAGGATTTGATTACTCCTGGCCTAGGATGTGAGGAGTCATGAATACGTATTGAGAATGAGCTTTGCCTCCTGTCTATCTATGTGGCAGACCTTTCGCTGTGCTCCCTTTACTCCTCAGTGCAGAATCTTCAGTGCCCTTCACAGCGGTGCCCTCCACTGGTAGACACTTGGTCTTCAATCCCTTGTCAATGTCTGATACTTTCAGCAGCTTCATTTGGTAGGCTTCCTCTATCCACTCCTCCCATGGAAGTGTTTGCTCTGTCCCGTTAGTGGACTGATGGAAGTTCCCTTGGCCAGGTTTAAACCCCCCACAATTCAGTAGATAGGCAGATGACCTTGGGTGTGCACCATGTTTTATAAGATTTACATTTTGATCATTTATCTGATACTTTTTTCCCCAGAGGGACTTAGTGAATTCAACTTAAAAAGGGCAATTCCGCCACTTGTCAACCTCATATTTATTATTGCAGTCTACATGTTTGAAAATCACTTTTTAAAATGTATTTATTTATGTCATTGGGCGGAACTTTAAATATATTTTTCTCTACAAAACATAGAAATGCACCATTTTCACATATGTAGACAATGAAAATGAGGTTGGAATTGCTCTTTAAAGTAGATAGGTAAAACAACCACATCAATAATTGTAAGTAAAAGTCCCCTAAATAGAGAAGCTATTAGCATAATCATTGCTAGTAAGAACAGACAAGTGCAAGTGTTAGTGCAAGGAAGAAGAACAGTATGACAACTGAGAAATACATTTTTGATTGGATACCTTTATTTTCATCAGTAGCTTAGCAGCTTTGACAGACAAATATTACAAATCCTTTTCTTTTTGTACACAGGCTCTCAGGAGGCAGAGCTCCTGGGAGAGGAGCAAGGCTGAGCAGGTCAAGGGAAGAGCTATTGTAATGAGGGGGCGGGTCCGTTCGGACCAGGAAGTGGATGAGAAAGTTAGAAACTCCAGGGAGGGCAGCCTTTAAAGTACAATCAAGCATTCAAATCCTAACTGCCATTCAAGCCTTGTCAGTGTTGAGCAGGTAAGTGAACCAGCATCGTATCAAGGTAGAGAGAGCTGGGGAGAGAGGACAGCGCAGCTTGGAAAGACATTCAGCTGGACTGAACTAGGCCTAGGCTGAGCTAGGTCCACAATTTGGATAGTTAAAGACTTTAAAGTAGAAAAATGATGTATTCCCAAACTTCCCTTTTTGAAGGACTAGGGTGGGGTCATTCAAGTGAAAACCAAAGAAAGACCAGTTGCCATCATTGGTGTAAACAGAACTACCTTTACCTTCTTCGGTTTTGGTTTGACAAGAAGGGGGGGAAAGTCAGGGAGGTTCTCTTCTGCACCATTCAACCAATCCAGTACATGTGGAGGAGGAGTTAAGATGGAGCGTTACCTTGTTAATGTCCAAAAGTGGAAGTTGCGTCACAAGCTCTCTTTCCATTTCCCCTTCAAACTGGATAATCCGGTTGTTGGGCTCGGCAGAGGCGAGAGCTGTATTCGCAGACCTTTGCAAAAAACGTTGTGCAACGGAAACCATTTACTCTAGGAACTAAACTGAAGCAAACAACGCAAACGGAACCAACGAGGAGGGAGGGGGAGGGGGGCCTACCCGAATTTGTCCAATCGTTGCAAAACGTTATCCGTTTGGGGTAAATGTTTTTAGTTGCAAAACGTTTTGAACAGAAAATACATTTTGTAAAGGAATCCGAATAATGAATACACCCCAGGCTTGATCCTCATAGGAGAATAGAGATGGTAACTTGCTCTCCATATTAATGTTCTTTCCACTCATTGGATGATCGAGAGATGACAGGATAGTGTTCTCAACTGGATTGGACGATGCTTTCGTACAGGGTATTTACAGTGAATATAGTTCAAAAGTGCTGGACACAACTAGCCATTTACATTCATGTAGAAAAACAGGGGGGGGGGGGGGGGGGAAACAGTGCAATGGGACATTATGGGCATTGTAGACATCGACTAGATGGAATGGAAGAAAAGTAAATGAAAATATATAATTGTATATTTTCCTTTTCAATTAAATGAAATGCTTGTTTTAGTTACATGACAAATACATGTTGAAAACACACACTGCACAACCATTCAGAATTCTGTAGAAAACATTGTGTACGCTTTGCCCATCATAATACATTACCATACACACTCCAAGTACAATTGGTTCAGCGCTAGATACATTTTTTTCATAAGCACCAAATTACATGTTCTGTTTCAGCGCAGTGCAAAATAAGTCTATTTTTAAGACATTCCTCCAAAGATATGACATTCAGTGTCTCACCCCACCCAACCAGGCAAGCCCCTCCCATCAAAGGTCATTACATATAGAATATGCTCCTCAAAAATGTGATGCTTGATAAAGTTGCCCATTTTTGCATTGTTCCTCCTATTTAAGGTAATGAGTCGAGGAGGGCAACTTTTCCCCCAAGCCTAACATTCAGGACTCCCACCCCACCTTCCTAGCCCCCCCATTCCACTTAAGGGCTGTTTAATTTAGATTTGTCCCCTCCCTCTCCCCTTCATCCCTTCTTACGCTCCCATATTTAGGAGGCTGTTCTGGCTTGCAGAGTCGGATTACTGGAGAGACTGAACACTAACTTACTGCATAAAGAGAGAAACTCAAAACAAGCACAACAATCATGTAAAAGTAGCATGTAAAACAAGCATGTGTACTGCAGTCCTAGTCCCAGCCCAGGGATGACATGGCAGCACTGTATCGAGGAGGGGATGAAAGTCTAACACGGTCCACTCTCCAGTTCCTCTACTGGGGGTAGGGATGAGGGTGGTAGGTAGGCTGAAGTGAAAAAGTAGCCCCCCTCTATGGTTTTCAGGGACTGTGTGTGTGTGTGTGTTAAGGAGTAGACTTCATGGACTGTGTGCGTGTGCGTGTGTGTGGTCTAGTTCTTAGGTGACCAGCCCTTCATCAGAACAGGATTGAATGACCTGGCTGATGCTTGAATAATACTTGTGTGATGCTAAATCAAGAAGCTCCAGTATCCAGCACCCCCTCTCTCCTCTCTGCTTCCACCCTGTGGTGATATGCAGCACTACAGATTGGTGGTCATTGGGCCTCGGTTGGCCAACCCTAGCTGCTGTTCACTTTGAGACTCTTCATGCGGTGCAACAGGGAGTCCTTCTCCATTTGGGCCTCAGCTAGAGCCATCTTGGCTTTGGAGAGCTCCAGTTTCAAACACTCGTTCTCCTCTATCAGCAGCTAGGGGTAAACAGAAGAGAGGGTGTTGATGAGCGTGTTGGTTAAATTCCTATGAAAGAGTGCAGGGCATAACATTTTATTTTTGGTCCACCAGCCACTCAGATTTTTTGCCAGACAAAATATTCCCGCCCCAGCTAAAATGACACAAAAAAAAAGCGTTGTTTGTGATGTATCCAAAACAAATGTATTACTAGAAAAGTGATGTGGTATATTGTTTAATTGAATTTGTGACTTGAGTACACACACACACACACACACACACACACACACACACACACGTCACAGATGAGACAAACATTTTCACCTGCCCCTTTATTAAGGGCCGGAGGTTACCATGGTAACACTACTCCAGTCATGAGAGATTGAGTCTGACTAGTAGAAGCATCATCTTCGCTTCCCGAGCAGTTGAAACTCAAACATAGAAAAACAACCTAGCTTGTGAACAAAACAATGTAAATAGCTGAGAAACACGTCTCACTTCAGTAGACTTTTGATTCAAGTAAATTTAACCAACTTTTATGCCTGTGCGCAGCGCTTCTAAAAATGTATATTTCACTCAGCTCTTCACATGCACACTGTCCCCAGCGCAAAGTGGAATAGGCTACATAGGATTTGCAGTTCTGACTTTGTGCGATTAATTTACAAGCTATGAAACAAAAACGGTGGAAATACCTTAAACAAATATTGCAGCATTTATTTTTCATGTGATCATACTTGCCTATTTTTATTCACAAATGAGAGTGAAATGCTCGCACTGTGGAGCCCTAACACCCTGCCAACGTGGCCCTCATTTGGCAGGTGGCAGGTGTTCATTTTAGGCCCTGGACGAGTGGGTGGTGTGTGTGAACTACTCGCCTGTTCTTTGTTGGAGGGGGTTGTGCTAGGGCTAGGAGGGCTGGGGGTCTGTGTGGCCTTGGGAGTGCTGCTGACCACACTCTCAGGGACTGGAGACAAACCGCTGTCAATCAATTGGACTTCTTTCTTAGGCCCCGCCTCAGACGCATTTTCCACTGTGACAACAGAGAGGGGGGGGGGGAGTCAGTGAAAGGTAGAAATTAACTTGAAAGGCATGTCATTGTATGATGATGAAATGAGACAGTGTTGGGGCGGATGGTGTGGGTGCGTGTGACAGTGTGCATGTGTATAAGTGTGTGTTTGTGTATGAGTGAATGTGTGAGGCTGTGTGTGTGTGTGTGTGTGTATACAGCTGAAGTCGGAATTTTACATACACTTACCGTAAATTCCGGATTATAAGCCGCAACTTTTTTCCCAGGCTTTGAACCTCGCGGCTTAAACAATGACGCGGCTAATATATGGATTTTTCCCGCTTAACATTTTTCTTTCTTTCAAAAAACATTCTGTGACGTGCTCAGTTTTTTGGCGGCATGAAGCTTTCATTAGACCAATGAAATTGCCGAACGGGTTAAGGTCAAACAACTTTGTTTACTGTTTAGATTAAATCGAGCGCTCTCAAACTTCCCATCATTCTGATTACGGTAGTCATTTTGTCACCCTCATCATGGCAAAGACACGGAAAAATGCATATGATGCAGCTTTCAAGTTGAAGGCGATTGATCTGGCTGTTGGAAAAGGAAATAGAGCTGCTGCACTGGAGCTTGGTCTTAATGAGTCGAAGATAAGACGTTGGAAACAGCAGCGTGAGGAAAAAGACAACTAAAGCTTACTGCTAATTTTTAATTTTTTGTTACAAGCCGTGTTTCGTTAAAGCCTATTTATTTTTGTTACAAGCCGTGTTTCGTTAAAGCCTGTGTAAAGTTCATTTGTTTCAATGTACCGGTAGGCACCTGCGGCTTATAGACATGTGCGGCTTATTTATGTTCAAAATAATATATATTTTTTTTAATTAATAGTCCGGAAATTATGGTAGGTTGGAGTCATTAAAACTTGTTTTTCAAACACTCCACAAACTTCTTGTTAACAAACTATAGTTTTGGCAAGTCGGTTAGGACGTCTACTTTGTGCATGACAAGTCATTTTTCCAACAATTGTTTACAGACCGATTATTTCACTTAATTCACTGTATCACAATTCCAGTGGGTCAGAAGTTTACATACACTAAGTTGACTGTAAACTTTAAAAGGCTTGGAGAATTCCAGAAAATGATGTCATGGCTTTAGAAGCTTCTGATAGGCTAATTGACATCATTTGAATCAATTGGAGGTGTACCTGTGGATGTATTTCAAGGCCTACCTTCAACCTCAGTGCCTCTTTGGGAAAATCAGAAGAAATCAGCCATGACCTCAGAAAAATAATTGTAGACCTCCACAAGTCTGGTTCATCCTTGGGAGCAATTTCCAAACGCCTGGAGGTACCACGTTCATCTGTACAAACACCATGGGACCACGCAGCCATCATACTGCTCAGGAAGGAGACGCGTTCTGTCTCCTAGAGATGAACGTACTTTGGTGCGAAAAGTGCAAATCAATCCCAGAACAACAGCAAAGGACCTTGTGAAGATGCTGGAGGAAACAGGTACAAAAGTATCTATATCCACAGTAAAACAAGTCCTATATCGACATAACCTGAAAGGCCGCTCAGCAAGGAAGAAGCCACTGCTCCAAAACCGCCATAAAAAAGCCAGACTACGGTTTGCAACTGCACATGGGGACAAAGATCATACTTTTGAGAAATGTCCTCTGGTCTGATGAAACAAAATTACAACTGTTTGCCATAATGACCATCGTTATGTTTGGAGGAAAAAGGGGGATGTTTGCAAGGTGAAGAACACCATCCGAACTGTGAAGCACGGGGGTGGCAGCATCATGTTGTGGGGGTGCTTTGCTGCAGGAGGGAATGGTGCACTTCACAAAATAGATGGCATCATGAGGACGGAAAATTATGTGGATATATTGAAGCAACATCTCAAGACATCAGTCAGGAAGTTAAAGCTTGGTCGCAAATGGGTCTTCCAAATGGATAATCACCCCAAGCATACTTCCAAAGTTGTGTCAAAATGGCTTAAGGACAACAAAGTCAAGGTATTGGAGTGGCAATCAAAGCCCTGACCTCAATCCCATAGAAAACGTGTGGGCAGAACTGAAAAGGTGTGTGCAAGCAAGGAGGCCTACAAACCTGACTCAGATACACCCGCTCTGTCAGAAGGAATGGGCCAAAATTCACCCAACTTATTGTGGGAAGCTTGTGGAAGGCTACCCAAAACATTTGACCAAAGTTCAACAATTTAAAGGCAATGCTACCAAACACTCAATTGGTACATGTAAACTTCTGACCCACTGGGAATATGATGAAAGAAATAATTCTCTCTACTATTATTCTGACATTTCACATTCTTAAAATAACATGGGGATCCTAACTGACCTTAGACAGGGAATTTTTACTAGGATTAAATGTCAGGAATTGTGAAAAACTGAGTTTAAATGTATTTGGCTAAGGTGTATGTAAACTTCCGACTTCAACTGTATATGAGTGAATGTGTGAGGCAGTGTGTGTGTGTGTGTGTGTGTCTCACCCCCTATAGAGAAGGCTCCATCGTCGGTCCTGTGGATGAGCAGGTTGGAGATGTGCAGGGTGATGGGATTAGGGTCAGACGGGTTGTCACGGGGACCATCATCCTGCAGAGGGGGACAGAGGTTAACCTGTTGGGTCTAGGGGGCAGCATTTGCACGTCTGGATAAAAAAAATGTACCCGATTTAATCTGGTTACTAATCCTACCCAGTAACTAGAATATGCATATACTTATTATATATGGATAGAAAACACTCTAAAGTTTCCAAAACTGTTTGAATGGTGTCTGTGAGTATAACAGAACTCATTTGGCAGGCAAAACCCTGAGACATTTTCTGACAGGAAGTGGATACCTGATGTGTTGTATTGACTTTAAACCTATCCCATTGAAAAACACAGGGGTTTAGGAATATTTTGGCACTTCCTATTGCTTCCACTAGATGTCACCAGCCTTTACAAAGTGTTTTGAGTCTTCTGGAGGGAGATCTGACCGAACAAGAGCCATGGAACGATGATGGCCCATTAGACACCTTGCGCGCGAGTTCATGTTGGGTACCCTCGTTCCAATACGTTATAAAAGAGTATGCATTCGTCCACCTTGAATATTATTCATGTTCTGGTTAAAAAAGGCCCTAATGATTTATGCTATACAACGTTTGACATGTTTGAACGAACGGAAATATATTTTTTCCCCTCGTTCATGACGAGAAGTCCGGCTGGCTTACATCATGTGCTAACGAGACGGAGATTTTTGGACATAAATGATGAGCTTTTTTGAACAAAACTACATTCGTTATGGACCTGTGATACCTGGAAGTGACATCTGATGAAGAGAATCAAAGGTAATGG
Organism: Salmo salar; assembly: GCF_965601325.2. Lineage (NCBI taxonomy): Eukaryota > Metazoa > Chordata > Actinopteri > Salmoniformes > Salmonidae > Salmo > Salmo salar. The sequence continues at coordinate 64,031,481 of NC_138307.1, read as the reverse complement.
ATTATTTACATAGTATTTTCGATTTTAGATCTCCCCAACATGACGTCTAGTCTGTATCGCAACGCGTATTTTTCTGGGCGCAGTGCTCAGATTATTGCAAAGTGTGATTTCCCAGTAAGGTTATTTTTAAATCTGGCAAGTTGATTGCGTTCAAGAGATGTAAATCTATAATTCTTTAAATGACAATATAATATTTTACCAATGTTTTCTAATTTTAATTATTTAATTTGTTACGCTGACTTGACTGCCGGTTATTGGAGGGAAACGATTTCCTCAACATCAATGCCATAGTAAAACGCTGTTTTTGGATATAAATATGAACTTGATAGAACTAAAAATGCATGCATTGTCTAACATAATGTCCTAGGAGTGTCATCTGATGGAGATTGTAAAAGGTTAGCGCATCATTTTAGCTGGTTTTATGGTTTTGGTGACCCTGTCTTTGACTTGACAAAACATTACACACAACTCTTGTAAATGTACTGTCCTAACATACTCTAAATGTATGCTTTCGCCGTAAAACCTTTTTGAAATCGTAAAACGTGGTTAGATTAAGGAGATGTTTATCTTTCAAATGGTGTAACATAGTTGTATTTTAGAAAAATTTGAATTTTGACATTTATTTGGATTCAAATTTGCCGCTCTTGAAATGCACCTGCTGTTGATGGAGTGCACCACGGGTGGCACGCTAGCGTCCCACCTAGCCCCAAGAGGTTAATGTGTCTGTGGTTAATGTGTCTGTGTGTGTGTTCATCCCCACCTTCAGGTCGATGTGCGTGTCCCTGACGCTGATCTCCATCGGGAGGACCTGGGGGGCGGAGTCATCCTCCAGGAAGTGAGCCAGGTTCCTTAGCGACGACATGAGGAAGCTGGCCCGGTAGCCGTGGAGACGCAGCTGGAGGAAACCGTTGGTCTCGGCCAGGGGGGAGTGAGCGGCGGCACAGGGCCCGCTCTCCAGCCGAGCCCTGACCTCCGGGAGATGGGTGGTCCCGTCTGAATTGGCCTCCAGACCACCACCTAGCGAGGGAAAGAGGAAGGAGAGAGGGGAGTGGGAGGAGAGAACATCAGTAATCAATCAATTCCCATTAAAAAGAGAAGGCATAGATTGGCTGCAATACAAACAGAATCACTGCAACCACAACTCAAAGAAACGGCTCAGCGATGGCCGCTTGGCAGGCATACAACCAGACATTGCCTTACTGCTGACGCCAGTCTATGAATCCATTTCTAAGGTGTGACTAATTTGTAAAGCTAGGGCCCTTCTGGGGGTGGGGGTACTAATCCCATAAAACTATTAAGGCCAGTAAAGTGCCACAGCAGCTGCACGCACGCAGACATACATTTTAATATAACGACAACACATCGGTCACTGCCTCAGTAAGGAAGGAAGGAGAGATGGAGGGAGGAAATGGCAGACATGAGAGAAGGTAAGAGGTAAAAACAGAAATAGTGAGAAAGTGATAAATGAGAGCGAGACATATAGAGCAGGGTAGGAAAGAAGAGAGAGCGCGCGAGAGAGAGCGGGGTAGTGAAGGAGAGAGATGGGGATTACTCTTCTGTGAAAGAGGGAGGAGGCGGAGCTAAGCGAGCGAGATGGGGATTACTCTTCTGTGAAAGAGGGAGGAGGCGGAGCCAAGTTGAGGGAGATGGGGATTACTCTTCTGTGAAAGAGGAAGGAGGCGGAGCTGAGCGAGTGAGCCTCATCGTACTGTGGGTAAATATGGACCTCACCAACCCCTCTTAAATATTCACACACGTTGGAGGTGACATGCTGGAGACACACATGCACACAACCTGTGGTGCCACAAAAACACATACCGACACTGGGTTTAATGTAGCAAAAAGGGAGCAAAACCCCCATTAGTGCTAATGCACCATCTCACTGCAGCAGTTAGACACACACCCTTGAGACATACACTGCAGTCACACACCCTTGAGACACACATTGCAGTCACATCCACTGCAGTCACACTGTGTGTGTTTTTACTATCCTTGTGGGAACCAGAAGTCCTCACCAGGATAGTAAAACAAGGAAAATCGGGTGGACATTTTGCCGATCCCCACAAGGAAAAATGAGATTTATAGGCTTAGGGGTTAGGTTCAGGGCTACAATTATGGTTAGGTTTAGGGGTTTGTGGTTAGGGAAAATAAGATTTTGAATGGGAATCAATTGTTTGGTCACCACAAAGATAGTAAAACAAATGTGTGTAGCATGCTTGGTGGAGCAAAAATACTAATTACTGTCTGTCATTTCATACCAATGATGAAATCAGAGACACACTAACACAAACAAACAGGTAGTAACACTTGTGTGCAAGCTTGTGTTTGCCTACCCATGCTTAGGTTCCACACACACACACACA